>NC_041009.1:36850346-37152708 GCF_004193775.1 Glycine soja
AAACTCTGCAACATATATACAATAATCATAAGTTAATTTACATTATATAAACATATATACAATAATCCTAAGTTAATTTACATTATATAATGGAAATTGTAATCTAGTACCTTGTTTTTCCTGAGACTTTTTCAAGTAAATGAAACTTGTTTTCAAGTAAACAACTATAGTACCTTATTCCAACCATTCTTGATAGCCTTTGAGACTATGGTCAAATTGTATCTCATAATTTCAAACTAATGACATTTTATTTACAAAAATGTCACTGCATATTTTTTAAAATCAATTTTCCTAAAAACCTATGTTAATTGGGTGACATTCAATGGATAATTTCTAGTAGTGAAATCCCAAGTTTCTAGTACTAGAATATACATTTAGGAGAACCCTTATTAGGACTTTGGGTTATGATATATTTTTATGTAAATCATTGTTACTATTATTTGTGTAACACCCTAAAATTATAACTATATATAGTTTTAAAAATCAAACCGGTGATCGACTCAGTCAGGGCACTAGATCATTGGATCACTAATTGATTTGCATAACCCAACATGTATTATTATTGTTTAGTTTATCATATTACATATTTTATTTTATTTAGTATATTATTTATTTTATTATATGTTATGTTATGTTTTAAAAAATACCACTACTATTATTATTATTATTTGGTTTATTATATATGTTTTGATTTTTTTTTTGTTTTATGTTATTTTTTGGAGTCAAGTGAAGCCCAAAGGCACCAAACAACTAAACCAGAATAGTGACAATTTGAAATGTTTGCCCAAAGGCCTATTTCCATTGAAACCCTAGACGAATTAGCAACTTCATGCCTCTTTGCTAGCCAATTGTTGTCACTCTATCTCAACAAATCAGAGCACATAGTGTGAACTGGAACTTAGAACCTGGTGAGACAACATGGTCATTGGTGTGAGTGCGACGACATGGTGAAGAGGCCCATCCTATCATTGTTGATGGGCCTTTTGTGGAGAAGTTGATTCTAAGGAGAAAAGGTATGCTTGAATGGGTATATGTGGGCGCTGAAAATTCAACACGTGAAAATTTGCAGTAGAGGTAAGGGACAAAAGGCATATGGGAAAAAAAGAGAAAAGAAAACATGAAAAGAATGTGGCAACTAGGGATTGGTAGAGTGAAATTGGCACAGATTGTGCTTCTTGGCAACGACTAAGATTGGGAGAAAGTTAAAAGTGGATGGATAGTTGAGATTTGAGCAAAGGTAATAGTAGATATTTTTGTTTTCAACATGAATGATGGTTACTATGGCATCAATCATGTATCTTGCAATAGTGGCAGAACAGAAACTACGGTGACACCAACGATGACTGTTACCACAACCATGGTCATATCTTTTTCGCACATGGTCTCTGGAATATTGCAAGTGCGCACAGGGGAGGTGGTGATGCAAAGGAAAGCTTCCACAAAACTAACGAAAGGTGCAAACTAGGTCTCGTCGGCACCATGGACAAGTTTCTAGAAGAAGATGACAACGAAAATGATAGAGAATGGGTGCTAGGAAGGCAAAAACAAGCAACGATGTCAGCAAATGCGATGGTAGCCTTGGTGATGCCTGCGAATTTGATGCCAGCCTTGACAAATTTTCTTAAGCTAATGAGAAGGGCATTAAGCTCAGGGGGGGTGCATGAACGCACATAACGAGAAGAGGGGAAGCACAACCTTTGTGAAAGCAAGGAACTCGACGAAATCGTCGTTGATGACATTTGGTACGACTTTGCAATGGAAGATGGCAACAACATGGATGTGTGTCTGGAGGAGGACGATGACATGGACAGGTCTGCAGCAGTCTACGACAACAACATGGAAGAATTTGTGGTGAAGGATGACGACGACTCCACAAGGGAAATAAGGAGAGATCAGGATGGTGGACTTTCATCAATATTTTCTTCATTGAAGGGGTTAACTTCTTCATGGCTTCTTTCATCAAGGCTCTTAGTTTTATGATAACAGCTTGGAGGGTGTCCTTTATGGTTTTGGGGTGTTTGGAGGATGAACTGGCATCTGACGGTGGAGATTTTTTTAGATTGGGGAACAATTATGACGATTGAAAGGGAACAATTTGAGAAAACAGAGAGAATGGCATCAAAATGCTTTGTGATTTATTTAGGATATACTTGTGAATCAATTGTTTTGAAGGAATATAATTGAGCTTGAGTAATTAAAAAAAGTTTAATCATGATGAAAATCGTGTCAATTGTATCCATCAAAGTCTAATGGGGACTTATCACCCGATGTTGTATAGGAGTTAGAGAAAAGCAAAGACCAACTGGCAAAAGAAAAGGTTGAAGCTTTGGGTGCAGAGAATCGAATCAAGGTCTTCCCATAATTGGTGTCACTATCCTTAGTTGTCAAAACACCAACACTAGGGTAAAAGGCATATGGAAACTATAATTGAGCCTATAACACCAAGAGCAAAATAAGACCGACAATAGTGTTGAAGTTGAAATTGTCATCTTCCAAATTATAAAGGAGGTGGGAAATCCCCCTATAAGAATCAACAACAGAAGAAGGCCATAGTGAGGTTCCAACTACAGGTAACAACCAACATGAAATTGTAATACTCACTAACTACTCCTATATGTAGAGCCAATGTGTAACGCCCTGAAATTTCGATAATTGAAAATAGATGTTTGATATTTTTTCTTGTGTTATTTGATTACTTGATTAATTAGAATGAGTTAAGGTATTGTGTGAATTAGCCATCTGCGGTATGCTTGCTGTGGATGTTGAGTTATGTGGATTTTTATTGACTTAGGTTGAAATTATGAGATTTCAAGTTTTACTTAAACCTGTTCCACTAAACTGCAATCTTGGATTTGTTAATTGTTGGATCGCTTTCAAATTTGGATTGTAGGCTTGCAACCCAATTTTGAACATTCTGACCATTAAGATTTGAAATATAACATCTTGAGTATGAGATATAAGTTTTTAACCGAAGCAGTAAAATTTGAGTTGGATCAGCTCGCCCAGGCGAGCCAAATTCGCCTGGGCGAGTGTTGCAGGCTACAAATACGTCCAGCAGTGTAAAAGAGCCATTTCTTTCTTTCTCTCTTCCCCTAAATCCTTCACGGTTTCTTCGAGGTAATCGTGATTCTGAGCCTTCTCCTTGTTAGTTTGAGCCTATCTTTGCATCTCTTCTAACTCGGGAACCATTATTGGATGTTTTTATACTTCCTTTGAAAAATCCTTGAAAAAGAGACGTTGTAAAAGTTGTCTTTTTATAAAATAGACTTTGTTTTTGTAACATTTGTTGAACCCTAGGCACAGTGGTGTGATCAAAATTTCAAAATGACTTCTCTTTGATATGAATCTCAAAACACCCCTTTAACCCCTTGTAAATTGAATGGGTATTTGACCCCAAAAGTTAATATTAACCTTGTCTTTGAAATCTATACTGAATTGTCTTTGATTTGGTATATAGAGCTCAGTGTTTGGACGAACGGATGTGAACCTAAGAGATCTTAGAACAACGCTGCAAGGAACTAAGAGAGAGATATAGATAGGTGAAGGGAGTTTATTGTTTGTTTACATCTTTTGATACCATAGTTGGGGTCAGGGAACCCAATTATGGGGATGTATATTTGTCCCTGTGCATGTTGGTTTTCAAGAAAAATTGTGTTTTTAACTAATGGGATGTGATATATTTGTTATTGATGTGCATTATGGTTTTAAAGAAAAACTATGTTTTTAATTAATGGGATGTGATAGGTTTGCTATTGATGATTGAAATTGTCAATGATGTTGTTGTTGTATTGATTGGAATTTTTGGGAAAAGTCTTAATTATAGAGGAGACTCTGCCCAAAATTTTATATTTGTTATTCTATTTACATCTTTATTAAATTTTAAATGGGCATAAGATTTTGTTTTGAATACTATAGTTTTCCTCTTTAATTTAGAATTTTCCTTAAAAATATGAGTCTCATGATATTATAGATTGTTGTTGTATGAGGTTTATGTCGCCTAAAGACCTGAGGAATGTGAATCCCAGGCATGAATTTATATGTATGTATGTGGAATGTGATTGCTTGTGATGTTGATGTTGATGATGTATGTTGTGTATGTACATGGGGGGTGTGGTGACCATGTTGGATATCCCTAGAGGGAGAAATAGTGTTTTAAAGAGTTTTAAGCATTCCTAGAGAGAGAAGGGGATGACTTAGAATCTTTAATTATCCATGATCAGTGCATTGATGATGCTTATGTTTCATACTTAATGTTGCTTGGAAATAGTACAAACTTTGTCAGTAAGTACTCGTAGTTTTTCATGAGGAAAAGTACTTGTACTTAGGGGCATGTCATTCGATTTGGAACTTCCTTAAGGCTCAGGTTGATCACCATTGGGGGGGGAGTTGTCTGTGCACAATAGGGTGACCTCGACACTTGCTGCCTAGTTTTCCTAAGTGAGAGTGTCATGCGAACACACTTAGGTTGTTTCCATATAAATGGTACCACATTGCATTTTAGAGTTGAGTTAGCTACATGCATCATTTTGAGCATATATGATTTGAATGATGGAAAAGTTGATGACTAGTTTGTTAAGTGTATGTTGAATCGAGGGGTTATTAAGAATAATTATGGTCATTGTTATTGTTTTCTTTTTAATCATTGTCTTTTGGTGTCTGTTGATCTTTCATAATAAACTCACATTTGCAATTTTTGTACTGTGTGGTTGGTACCTGTGATGATCACGAATCTTTGTTCGTGGGAGCAGATGAGCAGCAGTAGGTGACCTGGAGGGAAGTCTTTTGTTGGAGTCTCTAAGTCGATGTGATAATGTTGGAATTTATTTTAGGGGGGAGTTGTGTTTTGTTATGAACTCTTCCTTAGTTGGTTCCTTGAATCTTTTTGATTGGGCATGTAAGTCCCAAGTTTAGATATATGTAAAAAAATTTGAATTATGTAATGACATTTGAAAGATGTGTAGTGGTGTATAATATATATATGTGTATATATATATATATATATATATATATATATATATATATATATATATATATATATATATATATATAAGTATGTATTTTTTCACGTATTTGTGAGTTGTTTGATGAATGTACATCGCGAAAAATTTACCATCGTTTTCACAATCAAATTAATGGAGCTTTCACTTAAAAATTGAAATATGACATTTTACAGTAAGTGATATCGTAGCAACGAGGCGGGTCGTTACACAATGCAAGCAAAATACCTTTAAAAGCACATCCATAAGGAAGCATTGTGCTCAATTGAAGTGACAATGCCAGATTTCTTGCCATTAATATGCACGAACTTCAAATAGCCCGAATCATTTTTTGAAAACTTAAAGCCAATAGTGCTTAAAGGAACACAACAAGAGGTATACAAGGATGATGGTTCCTTGCTATAAATTGGTAGGTTCAAAATAGCCTCCATATCAAAAACAGTCGTGGCAACCATAGCTTTTTGTAAGAGCAAGGCCATTTATTGTTGTTGACCAAAGCCATAGGATCCCAATCGATATACATGGCCATTGCATACCAGAAATTGAGAGCATGATAATGTCGTGAATCCCTCATTCCTTCCAATCATTCTTCGTCATGAAATATACCCATTTAAACCAAGCATGATATTATGGAAGGGATTTTGGCCATGTTCAAAAGTTGAAAGGAAAGTTGTGAATCTTGTACCAATCACAAGTGATGGGAATGGGGTTCTTTTCGTGATTGAACAATTTGGTGGCAATATTGTCATTGTTCACTCCCTTCATTAAGATGACAAGGACCAATGGGTACTTGATATTTTCTATCACCGTTCAAGGAAAAGAGATAAGTCTTTGATTTTCAAACGACTTAGAAAATGAGGAGCAGTTATTTTAACACGAAAAAAGTTATCCATTGGTGGCTTGGCAATCAATAAGAAATGGTTGATAAAGTATGGCTAAATTAGATGACAAGGGTAATGAATGGCATAAATGTAAAAGTAATAAGAGTAACCAAATTATTTGAGCATTTAATGACCTAGAGAACATGATGAAGAGCATGCAGAGCAAGGGAGTGATTTTAAGCATTTTACCTATGACTGCCTAGATTTTAGGGATAATGGATTTACAACTAGAACTAATTGTAAACATTGTTATCCCTATAAATAAGACTTATCATGATGTAACACAGGTCCAAATTAATCTCAATGAATCAAAAACTACCTTTTCTTGCCTAATCACTTTCTTTACTATTTATTTCCTTTTATCGCATTTCTCTTACTTTCTCGTACTTTATATTATTTGTTTACAAATTTTCTTTGTCGCAATTCATCTTACGAGTAATCACTACTAGAAAATAGGTTTTTAACATCGGTTATGAACTGTTGTTGAAATTACTGTCGTTAAAAGTATCAATTTTAACATCGATTATGAAAATCGATGTTGAAATACATTATACAACATCGGTTATTACGAAAATTGATGTCATATAGTAAGAAATATACAAAAAATGCAGAAAATAACATCAGTTTTGGTTAAATTATGGGTTGCTCAATCGAGCCCCAAGAATCACTACGACCTATACCAATGGCAGAATCAGACAAGAATGAAGGCATTGTGGAAGACGGAAGTACCTTAAAAAATCGAAGAAAGTGAGTGAAGAAGAAAAGAAAGCACTGAAGCAAGAGAACAAAGAACAGTGACCTAAAATCAAACGTTCACTCCATTTAAAAGAGAGACGAACTCTTCGATAACTGGTCGGAGCTGAATTGGTGCCCTAAAATTTGGCACCATCATGCTCTCCCACTCATGCACGAACCGCGACTCCAATAAGTGCCTACTCCGCGACTGACACATATGCAAGAGTATTGCACATGTGTCACACACGCCTACAGTAGTAGACAAAACATAACATCTATCTTCAATGCACTCTCCAATGGTCAGAAAAGGGCAGAGTTGTCAAATCCAACGACTTACCTTACCTAAGACGCCAAAGACATGTCCCTCACGGACAACTTGACAAAAGCAACTCAGACAACACTTGTCCAAGCTTAGGGGATTCACAAGCTACATCAACCTACAATTGTCTCACAACTTGTCGAGGTTACCACACCCGACAATGGACAATACTCGTCCATACTTAGGCGCTCCACAAACTCGTCACCCTCTAGTTGTCAAGACTACTACCCCAGAGATTAGACAAACTCACTCGATACGAGACAATCTCCTTCGACACTAGACAATCTCTTTCTCCTGGAGCTTGGGGGGCTTATATATTATCTAGGACCCACAAAATATATATGGCATCCTATAAGGCACTCAAAGACACGTGTCAACCCTCCATGTCATCCCTACAACAGGAGCGCAGACACTCGGCCCTTAGCAGCCAGCCTCGCCAACTAACAGGTTATCTCTAACCTATTAATATTTGAATATATTTATCTATTGACAGGTGGTTAATTATCTACAAAGCCACACATTATCTACAAGGTACGATTATCTTCTAGCTTTTATCTATAATCTATAGTTTATCTCTAACATTATCTACAAGCTAGTGGTTATCATATATAAGCCAAAAATTATCTGCAAAGGCTATAACAGTCCCAACAAACAAGGACCCGTAGCTACGCTTCACTTCTATAAATACCAGGTTCCATCGAACCCCCAACACACCACATCCATACACTTCAGCACACGAGCAACAAGCCTGACCCTTTCTCTCTCACTCACTCGAGACCTTTTTTAAGCATATACTTGATTTATCTCCTAACTCATATTCTTACTTGAGCATCAGAGTCCTTTGTTTTACAGGTCCCTCCTTTTGTCCTCTCAACAAAGGCCATCCTTAAATTTGACATATGAAGTCCTGAGGCCCACTTTGGCCACGTCCACCCTGACATGCCATAGCTTCGGATTTTGGTAAGAACATAAATGATTCGAGAAATTTCAGTATGGTCACACAGAAGGTCAAGCCTAATTGGTTCTAATGTTAGATCACTCTCTAAATAAAAGAACCGATAGTGGATAGGTAAGTTAGCCTAAATTTCATTGAACTTAGGCTTCCAATGGGCCCATATCCATGTTGGAAAGTTACACTCATAGTCATAACCAAGCCTACCTTCACATTCTCATAAAAACTAACCAAAAGAAGAAGAAGAAAGAGTCTTTGAAATTATTCTTTTCTTATTGACCAAAAAGAAAACAACGACAAAAAATAATACTAACTATTATTTGTAGACAAAGGATCAAGCTGAATATTTTGATGATGCCAAAGGATTACATGAATCATATGCTTCTCAAAGATTTACTCAAGACAAAGCAATTAGAGATATTCAAGATGGATGATCAAGACAGTCTATAGAGTCTTAGAAAGGATATTAAATAGGAAGGGAATTCCAATTGAAGTAGCAAAAGGTTTGGCCAAGAATTTTAAGTTAAAAAAGTCTTTTTCAACAAATTTACTCTCTGGTAATCAATTACCAGAGGATGTAATCGATTACCAGTGGCCAAAACTGATTTACAACAGCTATTAAAATTTGAATTCAAAATTTGCACTGTGTAATTGATTACACATATATGGTAATCGATTACCAGCAGTTTCTGAACGTTTTAATTCAAATTTTAAAGAGTGTAATCGATTACACACTTATTGTAATCGATTACCAGAAGAGTTTTTCAGAAAACATTCTCAACAGTCACATCTTTTTGTGTGGTTATTGAATGGCTATCATAGGCCTATATATATGTGACTTGAGACACGATTTTTGATAGAGTTTTCAGAACAACAAGTGTTTATCCTCTCAAAGAGCAAAAATCATTTTATCCTCTTAAAAATTCCTTGGCCAATTCAATTGCAATTCATTAAGGAATTATTTGAGTGCTCAATCTGTAAAATCTATCTCTTTCTAGAGAGATTCATTCTTCTTCTTCTCCTCATTCTCTAATGGATTAAGAGACCGTGGGTCTCTTGTTGTAAAGGAATTCTAAACACAAAGGAAGGATTGTCCTTGTGTGTTTAGAACTTGTAAAAGGAATTTACAAGATAGTGGAACTCTCAAGCGGGTTGCTTGGGGACTGAACATAGGCACAAGGGTGTGGCCGAACCAGTATAAATTTGAGTTTGCACTTTCTCTTCCCTTAATCTCCTTTGTTTATTATTGCTTTATGTTCATATTCAAATTGTTTTATTTGAATTAATATTTAAGAAGTTCATTGTTAAGGGAATTTATAACTTGAAAAGAAAGTGAAATAGATTTTTAATTGGGGAAGTATTTTGGGATATCTTAATTCAACCCCCCTTCTTAAGATATCTGAGGCCACTTGTCTAACATTATTAGGAAATAAAAGAGGAAAATCATACTTACCTTGTCTTCCTCTAACTCAGTCGTGAAGCTTGATGCCACACCTATGCCACCAGAAAAATCAAAGCCTCACCTTAATCACGCTTTGATATTTGTTTCATATGTTTGCATCTAGACACTAATACTTTGAAAATGATTCTGATTTATATAACCAGACAAAAACACAAGACAATAAATTAATATGTCATTTTTCCATGGCTATTATTCGTATGCAGTGGTTATTTATTAAATGGACTTTAAAGGCCGAATAAGAAAGACTAAAAGAAGAACCAACAAATACAATAGAGGATCCAACACTCTTGGAGACAAGCTCATACTTTGATCTTTGAGCATAGTACATTACTTTTTTTTAAAAGGTTTTCATGATTCTCCCATTAGATGTTCTGTTATAGATTAAAGGATCATACCTAACAATACTTTCTTTGAAAATTGTCTTGTTCTTTTAAAAATACTTTTTACACTCCACAGGTAGTAATACTTATTTCATTATTTTGTCTTCTCTTTCCACCACTAATGATCATGAATCAAAATAAAGTTAAGAAATTGTACTAATAGTAATTTATAATCCATAAATGTCCCCAAACCACGTGAATTAACCAACAACACCCTATCCTCAAACTCAAAGAAAAAGAAATAGGGTTTGTCGAACCCTATTCACCGCTACATGCTATCATATTTCCATTGATGGCTATCACAACATGGGTCATGACGGGACAATGATAAAAAAAAAGATAGAAAATGTTTTCCAAAAAGCAAAACTAGGGAGTCGCCACCAACGCTTATTTAAGAAAAACGTCAAGAAAACCAAAAGAGATAAGGAATAGTCTATGATTTGAGAAAAAGAGTTTGGGAGTCGTGTACGGACGGGGAAGATATTAGCACCCCACGCGCCGGTCATGGAAACAACATCCTTTAATCGAGTGAGCTAAAAATAAAGTGACTTTTTAATTATTTATCTTTTCTTGAGAACATGAATTTTGCTTGTTATATTTTTTTATTTAGAAAAAAGAAAAAAAAATATTTTTGGAAAAGAGGGGATTTTATGTTTTATTTAATTTCTTTTAGGCGTGGCTGAACAAAATTAAGGTCTGACAGTTGCCCCTCTTTACTTATCTTTTATTATAAATAAAAGATAAGAGACAATGACACTAATTCTGTTCGAGTGATCCTTCGAAAGATCACAACATGAGAATGAAGAGTCTTGGGAAAGATCACAATAGAGGACTTTGAGTCTTATGAAACATAAAGTAGTGGATTTTGAGTCCTATGAACCTAAAAACAGAGCACATTGAGTCCTATGAAACATAAATCATAGGATTTTGAGTCCTATGAAACTAAAAATAGAGGACATTGAGTCCTATGAAATATAAAGTAGAAGACGTTGAATCCTATGAAATATAAAGCAGAGCAAGTTGAGTCCTATGAAACTAAAATAGAGGACGTTAAGTCCTGTGAAATGTAAAGCATAGGACATTGAGTCCTATGAAACATAAAGTATAGGATGTTGAGTCATATGAAATTAAAAATAGAGAACATTGAGTCCTGTGAAACATAAAGCAGAGGATGTTGAGTCCTATGAAACATAAAACAGAGGACGTTGAGTGCTATGAAACTAAAAATAAAGGATGTTGAGTCCTATGAAACATAAAATAGAGGATGTTGAGTCCTAGGAAATTAAAAATAGAAGACGTTGAGTCCTGTTAAACATAAAGTAGAGGACGTTGAGTCCTATGAAACATAAAGCGAAGGACATTGAGTCCTTTGAAACTAAAAATAGAGGATGTTGAGTCCTATGAAACATAAAGCAGAGGACATTGAGTTTTATGAAACTAAAAGTAGAGGATGTTGAGTCTTATGAAACTAAAAATGGAGGATGTTGAGTCCTATAAAATATAAAGCAGAGGACATTGAGTTCTATGAAACTAAAATAGAGGACTTTGAGTCCTATGAAACTAAGAACTAGGGACATTGAGTCCCATGAAACATAAAGCAGAGGACGTCGAGTCCTATGAACATTTCAATAGGTATTGGTACATAGAGGCTCAAACCTGTAAGAAGGCGAGAGGTTGACTCTCTAAAAGTGTCATTCATCCCAAACTCAAAAGGAAAAACACTGGATTTTGGAAACTGACATATAGAGAGAAGTCTATGCACTTAAATTCTGATATGAAGCATGAGTTTTGGAATGCATTATGATTAATGAAAAGAGGCATGCAAATTTCGTAGTAAATGTAGGCTTTGTACACTACTAAAAAAATTGTTTTTCATGACACACATTCTAAGACGATTATGCAGAACCGTCTTAGAATGTTACATAGTGGTAGTTTTATAAATATAAAATTGTTCAACAAAAATTGTTTTAGAAAAAATGTCTTAGAAACTACCGTTCTACGAAGGTTTCACAAAAACTATCTTAGAATGGTTGTCATTCTAAGACGATTTTACGAAAATCGTCTTAGAATTTAGTTTTTAATTTTTAACTCTCCCCCTCCTTTCTCCTTTCTCCTTTCTCACACTCTGACACTGTCGTTTCCCACTCTCCTTCTCCCTTTCCTCTCTTGTTTTTGAAATTCCCTCTCCCTCTCCTCTCTCGTACCTCACTCTCCCTCTCACTCTCCGACTCTCTCCTTTGGTTCTCTCTTTCTGTTCTCTCATAAACCCTAACATTTTTCCCTTTCTTTTTTCGGCCAACTCTGATCATGAAGGAAGAAACCACCACCATCAATCGCCTCCTCTCCATGTCCGTAATAAAACATCCCCTAATTTTAGTCTCTGCCACCGTGAAGTGATTTATGGCCACTGTGCGCTGCCGTCATCCACCGTGACAGAGGCCTTGTAGCATGTTGTTGGCAACATCGAGGATCCAAAAGCTGACAACACTATGATATATATTGAAGCAAGCTCAACACTGTGATTTGTCATTGTCGATGGGAAAAGCCAAATCAGGATTAGAAATAAGAGTAGAAAGATGAAGGGCGTGTTGAGTACCACTACCAACGAAAATTTTGGATCCTCAAT
Source organism: Glycine soja (assembly GCF_004193775.1). Taxonomy (NCBI): domain Eukaryota; kingdom Viridiplantae; phylum Streptophyta; class Magnoliopsida; order Fabales; family Fabaceae; genus Glycine; species Glycine soja. The sequence goes on from NC_041009.1 coordinate 36,862,699, forward strand.
TCGGCACAGTACGTAGACCGTCAATGGGAGGTAGTCGATGATGGGTACGGTAGATGATCGGATAATACAAATCCGTATTCTCCTTCCTCGAACGTGTTTCTGGCACTGCGAAAAATGTCATTGGCCCAGTGCCCTTGTTATATTCAAGTTTCACGACAATGAGGTTATTTTCACCTTTCTCTGTGTAAACCCTGCCACTCTTTTTTTCGTCTTCTTCTCATGCTTTAGTGGAAATTGGTGTAACTCCACGACCGGTGAGTGCTACAAAACCATTTTCACTTTCGAATTTGTAATCTAGGGTTTTTCACTTCTCCCTGTTTGATCCATCTTTGTGAATAATTAACTCTTGATTTTGTAGGGTAATTAATTTCGTCCCAATTGTTCAACTTTATCAATCAACGTTACTCTCTTGTTCATGGTTGGATGTTATTTCCCTCCAAGCATTCCTTGGCTTGTAGGTTTTTGTGTGGTACAACAATGTGACCTTGTTGCTCTTCGGTATCTCTGTGCCAGGGTTTTTCTACTTGGTTTGGGTATGATTGATTTTTGGTTAAGGTATAGAGTTATGCCTTTTTATGTATTATTTTTCTGCAATTACAAAGGGTTTTGGAAGGGGGAAGTGGTGATGTCCAAAACAAGTAGTTCCTGAAGGTGCTTGGTGAAACACGGGATAAGGCTCTTGTATGGATAATAATGCTTTTGATTTTGTGAATTGGGGCTATTGGCATCTAATTGAATTCAATTTAAGTTTCTTTCTGCTCTGGGTTGTTGTTGTTACTAATTGCTTCTTCCTAGGAGAAGATTGAAAGGTTTGGTTTTTGCTTAAGAAAGTGACCTAGTTTAGCTTGGTGTAGGATGTGAATGGAATTCAACTATACTTCTAAGCCTGAGGTTTATATGTACAATCTCTACTTTTTCAATGGAATCTTTTTCATAGATTTTTTTTTACCCAAATTATGATAGTTGAGGACCTTGAGGTATCACTTTGTGGGTTGCTTTCCATCTGTCATTTTCACCAATTTTACTTCCATTTTAGTTGGGATATCTGGTTTAGGCTTTAAATCCATATTCAGAAACAGAAGCAACATTATTAAGAATTGAGATAGAAAGTTCTGAATTGTTGAAGGGTTTTTCCCTTAAGTTGCATATCAGCTCATGTTGTGAAATTACATGTTTGTTGAATGAAATGGAAATAATGAAGGACATCATGGAACCTTAAGTGTCAGAATACAGGGCGTATATATTAGTGGTAGTGTCAAGTAGGATAATATACCTCTTGCATTTCAATATTGCATGATAATTATTTATATAAGTTTCCTTGAAATGAAATCTTGCTTTGTCTTCTTCCTTGCTTTCAAGAGAAAAATCATGTCGTCATTTCATAAAATCCTGAACTCTATGTTTACTCTACAGGGTTGTTTAATTTGCTTAACGCTTGCTCTTAGGTGGGCTTGTGATGCTTATGTCAGGTAGTCATTGATGTCAAACACCTAGGAAACACTTTTGTTGTTGGTTTTCTTGATTTGTACATATGTGTGTAGGCTGCAATAGGAAAGTTGTCGATGCTTATGCCAGAAATGGAGGGAAGAGGTTTGTTTTTTCTCTTTTGGTCCACAATGGTTGGATGAGTAAAAGAAAATATAGTTAGTTTAGTCCTATCCCATTTATGTGCTTCTTTTATGAATACTAGAAAATGTTTTTTTACAATGGTTATTATAGGATTAATTACTTTTCTATTTACAAATATTAAACAATAATCGTAAGATCAATTGAGAAATTACTATTACCTTCTTCTGTTACAGGTCCCGATCTCACAATTTATGTTTTGTTTTTCTATACAACCTGTGAAACGCTTATTCCTTTTATCTATTATTATGTTTTTCCAGGTTGTGTCTGTGAACAATACTCGAAAAAAAAGTTACAGTGAAGCTTATTCCTTTTGTTACTTCTCTTCTTGATTTGAGTCCGAGCATAATTTGATATATGGCTTTGTTTTTTATAAGCTGTATTGTTTTTCTGTGAATGATAGATGGGAGAGCTAAAAAAGCTGGTCCAAGAGGGAAATATAAGGTACATAGGATTATCAGAAGCTAGTCCTGCAACACAATAAGAAGAGCACATGTTGTTCGTCCCATCACTGTTGTTCAAATGGAGTGGTCCCTTTGGACTCGTGAAATTGAGCAAGATATCGCTCCACTTTGCAGGTATTTCTCCAACCAAGGTGATAAATTTCTTAACATGTGATAAATTTGTGTACATGGAAAACACATCATATGAGTGTTTACCATGCCATCCAAAGATCAACTTGTAGAAGCAAAGCTTCATGGTGAATCAAAGATGATTCAAAGGTGTTTTGATGATAACAATGATGATGACAAAGGTGATGACAAAAATCTCAAAGATCAATCAAAGAACAACTTAAGGGAATCAAGAACAATTCAAGAGTTCAAGATAAGAATCAATAAGAATTCAAGACTAAAGAAGAAAGTCTAGAGACAAGAATCAAGATTCAAGGTTCAAGATCTCAAGAATCAAGATCAAGATTCATGACTCAAGAATAAAGAGAAGACTCAATCAAGATAAGTATTAAAAATTTTTTTCAAAACTTTGAATAGCACATGAGTTTTTGACAAAACCTTTTACCAAAGAGTTTTTACTCTCTGGTAAATAGATTACCATATTGTTGTAATCGATTACCAGTAGCAAAATGAGTTTGAAAAAGTTTTCAAACTGAATTTACAACGTTCCAATTATTTTCAAAAAGCTGTAATCGATTACAATGTTTTGGTAATCGATTACCAGTGCCCTTGAACGTTGAAATTCAAATTCAAATGTGAAGAGTCACATCCTTTCACTTAAAAGCCTTGTGTAATCGATTACACTAATTTGGTAGTCGATTACCAGTGACTGTTTCTGATAAATCAAAAGATGTAAATTTTCAAAAGGTTTTTGACTTTTTCAAATTGGTTTTAAGTTTTTCTAAAAGTTACAACTCTTCTAAATGGTCTTCTTGGCCAGACATGAAGAGTCTATAAAAGCAAGGCTTTGATTTTCTTTTCAATACACTTTTACACTTATTCAATCAATCTTTTACAAGCCCTAAATCTCTTTGAACTTCTTCTTCTTCTTTGTACCAAAAGCTTTCTGAAGTTTTCTGGTTTTCCAAACCTTGAAAACTTGTGTTATTCATCTTTTCATTCTCTTCTCCCTTTGTCAAAAAGAATTCGCCAAGGACTAACCGCTTGAATTCTTTTTGTGTCTTTCTTCTCCCTTTTCCAAAAGAACAAAGGACTAACCGCCTAAATTCTTTTGTGTCTCTCTTCTCCCTTGTCAAAGAATTCAAAATGACACAGTCTGTGAATTCTTTTGATTCTTCCCATTCCCTTATACAAAAGTGTTCAAAGGACTAACCGCCTGAGAATTCTTTTGCATCCCCATTCACAAAGTATCAAAGGTTTAACAGCCTGAGATCTTTGTCTTAACACATTGGAGGGTACATCCTTTGTGGTACAAGTAGAGGGTACATCTACTTGGGTTTGACTGAGAACAAGAGAGGGTACATCTCTTGTGGATCAGTTCTAGTGGAGGGTATATCCACTAGGTTCAAAGAGAACAAGGGAGGGTACATCCCTTGTGGATCTTTGCTTGTAAAAGGATTTTACAAGGTTGAAAGAAATCTCAAGGACCGCAGGCTGCTTGGGGACTAGATGTAGGCACGGGTTGTTGCCGAACCAGTATAAAAACTCTTGTGTGTTTGTTTCCTTCTTCCCTACTCTTTTACTTTCCGTTGTGCATTTAATTTCCGCTTTTACTTTCTGTTAAGTTTCTCTTCTACTCCTCATTCTCTTAACAATTTAGTAAAAGTCTTAAAAGAGTAATTTTTTAATTGGTAAAGATTTAGGAATAATTAATTCAACCCTCCCTTCTTAATTATTCTGAGGCCACTCGATCCAACACAACTAGTGTATTTTAGCCTTTTGTTTATTTTGTAGACATACACTTTAATTTGCTCAAACAGTTTTACTTGCTTGAATTGAAACCTTTTTAATTTGTGTACACACGTCCAAGTAACTTCTTTCATTTCATGACTTGGTGCTTTTCGATGTCATTTATGAATCTTCATTAAATGATTTTGGTTGCAACACTTACAGGGAACTTGGAATTGCAATAGTACCTTCAGTGCCCTTGGCCGTGGAATTTTTTTGGTGGCAAGACTATCATAGATTAAAATATTCTTATTTTATACTATTGTTTTACGTGTTAGACTAATTAATTAAATTTAATATTTAATTAAAATATATTGATACCCAATCATTGATTATGTTGGGAAATTTGCATGAGTTTTGATTGGTCATGCATTCTAAAATAATGAACCCGTGACTTTAGACCAATTTTATATTCGCCCACTTTGTCTCTATTTTTTCTATTACTATAGAAAACATGTGAATTTATGTGTAAATATAACATTGTTGAAGTATTCCCTCAATTCTTACTTGTAATACTCAAATTTAAAATGATATTGGTTTTTTTTTATAAGACACAATTCATATTATTTTTTTATACTAATTATTTTTAGATTAGAGATATCCCTTATTAAAAGAATAGAGACAATATATTGATAAACAATTAGAAGGAAAAGAAATATTAATAACAATAATAGTTTAAAAAAATTATAAATCAAAGATAAATTTATTATTATCAACTAAATTAACTATTTTTCGTAATCTTAATAAATAAAATAATTGAGTCTTATATAGATATTAATATAACGAGCTGAAATGAAATAAGATATTAATATATTTTTTTTATAAAATAAATATTCATAGTATATATTGATGTGTTTCTATTTTTGCATTTCTCTAAATCTGAATGAATAGAAACTATATATCCATAAATATCCTTATTATACTCATATAATCATTAATTAGAAAAAGTGTATGCTTAATTGTTGATCGTGCATCTTTTTTCTTTTCATGTTATTAACAAAATATTATTTCTGTCTAGCCATATAAATGCCATTATGGAGTTGCCATCCTTGTCGGCTACCTTGTGCCGAAGAGTACCAATGTGGTCATACATGTAAATTAAGGTTTGATAACTTTTTTCTCTTTATGTGTAATAAAATTAATGCTTGCATGTTAGGACTTAGGATTTTTTGAGACAGTCGGTCATGTGGTGGGCCATGTCACAAGTAATTTAGAAAGTGGAAAATTTAACTTAAAAAAATCTAGTTTGGCATTGCAAGACAGCTGGAGCAAAGAAATAAAATCTTTGGAAAAATGAACATCAACTTGATAGTATTCCAAGAGTTAATAGCATCTTTGCATGCCAACTATGTATCATTTGGCATTTCGAGATGCAATTAATGGCATCGTTGTTTCATTTATTTAATTCCTTAGTAATAGTAGGTACAAACACGTTTAGCCAGGCAAATGAAGACTAATGCTATTCCTTCATTACCAAGTGAGTGATCATTTCTCTTTTGTATGTAGCTTCTAGAATATCCATACAAGTCGATCTCAACTAGGCCTATATGAATGTCACAACCAAGGAAGATGGTGAGAACAAATGATAAAAAAGAAGAGGTTCTTGGTAAAGGATTATTAGACCAGGTGTTCTCTTGGTCCATCCCCGATATTCTTAATCAAAATGTATATTAAAATTAGGTTCGATCATCCCACTTATCAAAATTTTCTTCTATAGTCTTTGCATTTTTTGATGCTATCGTATCTTTTCAAATTAAATGAGTGCTTAATTTTTTTCTGTTTTTTATTTATTTTATTGAATGTTTGGGGAGACATGTTTTTCTTTCAAGGCTTACAGAACACTGGTCCTAACCTTACAGAAAGGTAGTGGGTTGCAATGGGCCATAGGCATGAAAAACTATTCTAATAATGACATCAATTTTTGTGTAAAACCGTCTTAGAAAAGTTGTATTCTAAGATGGTTTTGACTTGAAAACTTTCTTAGAAATAAATGTTTTTCTTTCTAAAAAAACTTTTCTAAGAAGATTTATTTAAAAAACCGTCTTAGACATGTACTTATACGAAGACGGTCAATTAATCATCATGGAAAATATTAACTTTCCATGACATAGCCTTCAAATATGGTTCAAAATCATATTTGTAAGGCCTTTAGAATCGTCGTTGAATCCATTATTTTTAGTGATGGTACCCAACAATGTAATGCAAAAGGTTTTGAGTCATGAAAATTGCACAATGCTCGTGACATTCTTTCTCTCTTGTTAGACTTCGCTAGTCTTCTTTTTTATAAAAAAAAACACAAATTGACTGTCTCTTTCTAAAAGATGTGATGATTCATGCAACCTCATCCTATTTTTTTCAAATCTCTTTGGAGACTCCCTCAGAGTGTATATTTTGTTTGATTCAACTGCTTGACTATTTTGGATTATGGAAGTGGAGCCATTTGACATTTAATCAATAAATTGAAATATTGATTCCAGGGTTCGTCCCTTTCTTTTTGCTTAAAAACTTCAATTACTCTGCACAGCAAGGAAATATAATGTTTTGGGATCGACCATGTGGACCACTAAAGGATGGTAATGGATTGTTACACTTTGGTATATGACCGAGTGAAACTTTCCTAATTTAAGGTCATAGAGAGATGCCATGGGTCCATCAATCCCGTTGAAGCTTGATTACGTGACCTGATCCCGAAAGGATTTACATAACAAAGTCTACCATTGGATTCAAAAGGAACCCTAAGGACTTTGTGTAAGTAATTGGTGCTCCATGTACCCTACTATCACAATTTCCTTTAGGCATCTTCCACAAGCTCCTCATTGAATGAGTTTTCTTCTCAAATGTGCAAGTACGAACCTCAGGATTCTCTTATTTCTTCTCTTTTTTTCATTTTCATTTTTCTTATCCTAATAATCACAAGTGTGTGTGTGTGTGTGTGTGTGTTCCATTCCAAAATCCAAACTCAAAAGCAAAATTAGTCCTTCCTTGATCCACATAGGCTTTATTGGGCTTGTAATGTGGTCAAGGGTTAAAAGGGTTATCAAAGAAAGGTTAGAGAGGGCCAAAGAGTGTTTAAGGGTTACATAGAGAAAGAAACTTCAACACCTTACTTGCACTTTTATCCATTTCAACTTTTTCGGCTGGGCTTTACTCCATTTGTCTTATACATTGACCATCATAGCACTTTTGTGCCTTCCTTGTTAAATTTGGAGAACTTTTTTTTCTCTTTTTGCTTTACTCACCTTTGGCGGGCTTTCTTTCTTTAACATCATCAGGGCCCATCCTAGAACTCAGTAAACCTCATGCGTAAGTTGCTTGCATTTCTTTTCCTGCCAATTTAACAGTGGTTCCTACTCTGTTTATATATATATATAAAGAAAACAATTATACTTTGGCTCAAAGTGGGTAGCAAAGGATAAATTAGTGTTAGGGATGAACAAACATGACCATGTGTCATCTCAAATCCTTATAGGAGACTCTTACAGTTTGAATTTTAGGGCTAAACCTCTTATAAATACACTCATGATTGTTTTCTTTTATTCCTTCTTTCCTATTTTTTTTTCTTTTCTTCTCATTCATTTTCATCTTTTATAGGTACATACCTTAACTTTTTCTTAGGTTGCCTTTTCAGGTTTTCAACCTACTGGGTGAGAACTTTTCATTCATCCTTAGGTTTCCTTGAAACATGTGCATAGTGTTTGTCATTGCACCAGTGTAGGGCTTGGCGGTATCCGTTGCTGTCATCGGTCACACCTCTGTAGCAAGAAGAAATGAAAGAAATTGTGCAGGTTCTCATAAGAGAATTTTCAAGGGCGAGAAATATTTAAAAGATTTTCAATTGACAGATTAAACCAAATGACTCTTACTCTTCACAAAACTTTTAAGTAAGATGAGATGAGGTTGCATGCATGTATGTATTTATTATTTATTAATTTGAAACACAATCAATCAAATGTTTATTCAATTTGATTCATTACTTACAGCAGCCCCACCAAACATGCAATTTCTGATTGGGCAGACTTAGAGATCAACTCTGGAGCGTAGGTCACATGAGCAAACAAACTAGCAACCTAAATTCATATTCCAATGAAAGTTAAATAAATATGCAAGTATATAATCATGAGAGAATAAGAGCCGATGGCATCAAATTCATCCATATTATTAGCATTCTGATTGTTATTTACAATAATAGCATAAACATGAAAATCCTAATGAGTCCTTGGAAACGTCTAACAGAAAACCTTCAAATTGTCCCAAGCATCAAGCATAGTATCGCTTAACAACATCAAAATTCACAAAAGCAACATAATCAACTTTTCCTTTCCTTAGACCTACTTCAGTTCTCACACTAGCAAACACTAGATCTGTAAAACATCGGCAATGTGTCCATTATCATGGTTATCTTCTCTCTCTCCACCATGGAGGGTATTACTTGAGCAGTCAGGTCTCTCCACCTTTTAGCGCATTCTTTGAATGATTCATTCTCATCTCTCTTGCACATTTTTTGTAGTTGCATTTTATCTAGAGCCATGTCAGAGTTGTATTGATATTGCATAATGAAGGCATCCATTAGATCCTTCCAAGAGCAAACTCAAGAGGGTTCCAAGTTAGTATACCAAATAATAGCTACCTTGACCAAGCTTTCTTGGAAGAAATGCATCAGCAACTTTTCATCTTTTGCATATGCCTCCATCTTCCTACAATACATCTTCAAGTGGTTCCTCAGGCAAGTGGTCCCCTTGTATTTATCAAAATTTGGCACCTTGAACTTTGAAGGAATAACCACGTTGGGTACCAAACACAATTCTGACATGTTAGCAAAGCCATAATTTCCACCTCCTTCAATGACTCTCAACCTCTCCTCTATATGATCAAATTTCACCTTCTCAACTACAACAGGAGGCCCTCTTCCCATCACAATATGCAAGGGTTGTGATGGTGGTTGATACTAAGGATCCCTCGGAGCGTTTAGCATAGGGACACTAGAAAACGCATTCCCTTCAGTAGTATATCTCGGATAAACTCCGAAACCGGTTAGAGTGTGGTCTTGGGGAGCTTCATGTGTTTCCTCCATGGCTTGAGAGACATGGGCATGAGTGTGATTGGGTTAGGGCTGTTGATTCTTAGTAGAGACAAGCACGAAACAAGTGATATTCTCACCAGGGATATATACAGCAGGGGGCGATGTATAATTGGGAGGCAAACCATATGGTAGAAAAAAAGGTTAGCTCTGGACCTAGACATAATGAGGCCCATATGCGTTGGTCGTCGCCATGCCACTTTGACCTTCTATGTTTGAGACTAGACAACTCTCTTTATTGAAACCGGGCGGGTGAGTTGGGTCCCTCTTAGTAGTAGTATTGGTCGTAGCAACTGTTCAGCATTGACCTCCATCATCTTCCTGATGCTTATCATTGCTTCCATCATCATTGTCATTTGCTCCTTCATGGTCTCTATATCGACCTTCATTTGCCCTTATACTTTTTCTATGTCACTCATGATCTTAGTTTTAGCACGCGTCTGGTATGAGTGTTGTAAAGCGCAGTCTTTCTTTCTTAGCACAATGATTACTTTTCTGATTTCAAGGAAAAAATGTAATGAGCAATGCGTAACAATGTGGCAAAACAAATATGTATGAATTCATGTAAATGATAAGTTGTTGAAGTATTGTGAATTTTACACAGAATGCTCAATAGAACTTAGGGTCAAATCAACTCTAATTTTCATTAAAACAATATTGTTCATTACATCATGTTAGAGTCAAGGTATAATTGGAAATAAAACACATGCACATCAGTGGTTCCTAATTATGTAAGTCATTAGCTCAATCATGTGTTGGCAGTAGTCAAAGAGGCTATGAACTTCATCGGGTGTGGAGTATATGTTAGCCATCACCTTGGCTTTAGCTAGCAGCTTTAGGAGCTCTTGACTTTCATTTAGTGTGAGAGCGAACCTGTCTATCCACTTCATGCCTTCTTTGTTTTATTCCATCTAACTCTCGCTTCGAGATCTTGACTACTCCTGTTACTCCTGCCATAGAGGGGTAGTACCCAGAAAAGAGGAATGACTTTCTTCCTCCCATTAGGCATCCTAAGACCCCTTGAACTCTTCTATGGTTGATGCCAATTAAAAGTCCCAAAAATGAAACATCAAAGCGGTCGGTCATAGTATTGGGCGAGAGCTATAATGGCCTCAACTGACACTTCAATCATTGTCAGATCCTAGATCATTCCATATACCTTACTAAAAGACTAACATTGAACCTGATCCATCCGCTGCCCCAATTTTCACAAGCTAACTACTTCCAAACTTTTGACCTTGTCTTGATAAAAACCTTTCCTTAAAAGATTATGCTTGGTTTGACCTATGTTCCAAGAGATAGAAATTTTGATCGTCAATACTTCAACAACTTATCATAGAGGAGATATGATGAATGAGCAGGACATACTTTTGTGATGCATGGCAAATGTATTTATGAGATCAACACGAGATGCCCGAAAGATCACCCTTTCTTGCATTGGGTACCATGTTCACATGATTTTTGATCATTTTTAGGAAAAAAAGAGCGTTTAATGTAGAAGCAAATGACTTTGATGTTTTGATGATGATCATGATGATTTGATGCAAATGATGAAAATGCGCTTTTCAAGTTTAAATTCAAGACAATGATTCAAGAATACAAGACACAAACATTAAGATGATCACTAGTACATTAGGAAGGAAATTCCTAATTGATATAACAAAAGGTTTGGCCAAGTAATTTGAGTTAAAAAGTGTTTTTCAAGAGATTTACTCTCTGGTAATCGATTACCAGAGGATGTAATCGATTACCAGTGGCCAAAAATGGTTTACAACAGCTACTAAATATTTGAATTCAAATTTTAGGCTGTGTAATCGATTACACCATATTGGTAATCGATTACCAGCAGTTAATAAACGTTTTAATTCAAATATTAAAGCCTGTAATCGATTACACAATTATTGTAATCGATTACCAGAGGAGATTTTTCAGAAAATAACTTTCAAGAGTCACATTTATTCAAATGGTTTATGAATGGCCATCAAAGGTCTATTTATATGTGACTTGGAAACATGAATTTAATAGAGAGAGTTTTTGATTGCCCAAAAAGTTTTATCCTTTCAAAAGATTAAGAGAGTTTTTCTAAATTGAAATGTCTTATCCTCTCAAAGAATTCCTTGGTCAAACACTTGCATATTCAAATAAGGAATTGTGATTGATCTTCATTATACAATCTGTCTCTTTCAAGAGAGATTTCTTCTTCTTTTCTTTTTACTTCTGAAAAAGGGTTAAGAGACTGAGGGTCTCTTGTTGTAAAGGATTCCTGAACACAAGGGAAGGGTTGTCCTTGTGTGATTCAGACTTTGTAAAAGGATTTTACAAAGAGAGTGGAAAATTTCAAGTGGGTTGCTTGAGGACTGGACGTAGGCACAGGAAGTGACCGAACCAGTATAAATCAAGTTTGCATTTCTCTCTTCCCTTAAACTTCTTTTATTTATTGCTATTTATCTTTTGTCTTTAAAGAAGTTTATTCTGAATTATCTTTTGAGTAATTCATGTTAAGGGTGCATTGTTAATCTAAAAAGAGAGAGCGAAATTTTAAATTGGGGAATAGTTCTTGTTATCTTAATTCAACCCCCCTTCTTAAGATAACTGAGACCATTTGTCTAACAAGTGGTATCAGAGCAGGATTCTTGTATAAATTTTAAAAACTTCAAGGATAGAAATGGCCTCATCCAACTTTCCATTTCTTGAGGGAAATTCTATTAATAGGCCTCTTATGTTCAATGGCGAGGGTTATTACTATTGGAAAACCCGAATGCAGATCCTTATTGAAGCCATAGATTTAAATATATGGGAAACCATTGAAGTTGGTCCTTTTATTCCAACAAAGGTAGTGGGAAATGCAACTATAGAAAAACCAAGAGAAGAATGGAATGATGATGAAAGAAGAAAGGTTCAATACAATTTAAAGGCCAAAAATATAATCACTTCTGCATTAGGCATGGATGAATTTTTTAGAGTCTCAAATTGTAAAAATGCAAAAGAAATGTGGGATACATTGCAAGTAACCTATGAAGGCACAACTGATGTCAAGAGATCTAGAATAAACATTCTCACACATGAATATGAACTATTCAAAATGCTTCAATATGAGACCATAGAAGATATGCAGAAGAGATTTACTCGTATAGTTAATCATCTTGCATCATTGGGAAAAATATTTCCTAATGAAGATCTTATTAACAAAGTGTTGAGATGTTTAAGCAGGCAATGGCAACCAAAAGTAACAGCAATTGCAGAATCAAGAGATCTCACTAATATGTCTCTTGCCACTCTCTTTGGAAAACTTCAAGAACATGAAATGGAACTTATGAGACTCCATCAACATGAAGAGAATGATATAAAGAGAAAAGGAATAACACTCAGAGCCTCATCATCTTTTATTCAAGAAGAAAGTGACAAAGAGGACTTGACTGAAACAGAAGAAGATGATGATGATTTCAGACTCTTTTTGAAAAGGTTCAATAAATTTCTGAGAAACAAAAGAAATAAAAGGGAATCAAACATCAATACAAAGAAGGAAGAAGACTCCTCCTTAGCCCCAACATGGTATGATAGTAATCAACCTGGGCACGTGAGATTCGATTATCTTGTCTTTGAAAGAAAAATTGAAAAATCCGACAAGAGGAATCTCAAGGAAAAGAAAGAAAAAAAAGCATAGATCACTTGGGAAGAAAATAAAAAAAAGTTCTTCAAGTGATTCAGAAAAATAAAATCATAAATCTGGGTATCATGATGAAAGACTGAGAAAACGGAGAAGAGCAAAGGCGATACATTGATAGCAATTTCTCCAAACACATGACATGCATCAAATTTTATTCATATTTCTCCCCAAGACAAATGGATATGTGATTTATGGAGACAACAAACAAAGGCCACTTGATCAACAAGCCCAACAAGTAATATCAAATGATACCAACAGGTCACTTGTCATTGGTTGATTACTTTGATGATTTTTGTCTATGATTGTTAACTTTTGATTGATTTTTTTATGCTTGTTTACTCCTTAAGTATTTGATTGTCATTATTGTTTTTGATTATGTTTTGATGATTGCTTTTGTTAGATTGTGTTTAATTGTAAGTATTTGATTATATTTGATTGGTGTGTGTTAATTGCTGATTAATACTTGCTTGAATGAATTAAATACATATTAGTGATGGTGATTGATAAGTGTTAGATGTATTTAGCATAAACATAGGTTACTTTAGAGGAACTAGCCTAGTTTATGCTCTGGTAATCGATTACCATTCACTGTAATCGATTACATAAGAACAAGCAGCCTGTAATCGATTACAACATCCTGTAATCGATTACCAGAAGGCTCATTACTCCTGTAATCGATTACCAAGCCTTGTAATCGATTACAATTCGTCCCCATCTATAAATATTCACGAAATCAGAACTGCTGCGCAGCCACAGCCTCCCTCATGCCTCCTCCATACCTAAAACTTCAAATCTTCGTATCTCACTCAATTCTTCACCAAATCACGTCCCGTAAAGCCCAATCTTCCTCTTTTTCACTCCTCTTTCGCATCCACTGATTAAAATCCACTAAAACTTCATCAAATGGCAGAGCCATCGAAGAAGCGAAAGGGATCATCCTCCACCGCCGCTGCTGCTGCCCATTGCCGCCACGGACCATCTAAAGCATCCACAGCACCTATTCATCCATCTTTATCATCTCTAAGATCATCCACATTGTTTTCTTCCGATGATCAGCGTCTACGGTACCTCTCTCAATTTTCTTCTAGGATCATCTTAGACCCTAAGTACCTAGATGTAGAGTTCTTTAATGATGAAACGTTTGATTGCTATCAAGTGTTTCAAAATTCTGGCCTTGTTGATTTCATGTCATTAAAACTGCCACATTATCCTGAACTTGTAAAGGTCTTCTACTGCAATTTGAAAATTCAGGATGGCATTATTTCCTCTTAGGTGCATGGTATTCCTATGATCATTGATCAGTCCTTATTCTTTTCTTTAACTCATTTACCCAGTCAAGGTGCACCTTTTGAGGGCACCATTATTGATGACTGGAAATTTGATTATTCTAGTCATGATGCTCGCCGCATGGTCTGCAATGATCAGGCTGAAATGATCGGTAGATTGCTGGCCGGATCATTAACTTTTGATAATCGCATCATGCACTATATAATTGTTAGAATTTTACTTCCCCGGTCTTCAAATTTAGCACAAGCCTCTGAGGAGGATTTGATTCTTATGTGGGCTCTTCTTATCGGTCGTCAGATCGACTGGGCCCATTTGGTTCGGTACCGAATGCATAAGGCATTACAGGCCAATGCACCTCTACCTTATCCACATTTGATAACTTTATTTCTGCGTCATTTTCAAATTCCGCTTGATGATGAGCCATTTGTTCAAGTCAAGCGTTCCTTTGCTATTGGTGCTGGTGCTGTGACTTCCTTTGGTTACCGTAAGGATCGGAATGGTCAATGGCTGAAGAAAGACGCACTCCCTCCTCAAGATGAGCGTACTCCTTCACCTCCTCCTCAACGTGAAGATTCAGCACTCCTGAATGAAGTCCTTACCGAATTACGAGGTCTTCGTTCTTATGTTGGTGAACGTTTCGACTCATTGGATACACGCTTTGCCGGCATGGATATTCGCCTCACACAAGTTGAAGAAGATGTCTCCTTCATCCGTACTTGCTTTGATCCACCACCACCGCCTCCATCATCCTCTTAGCTTAATTGTTATTATTATGACTAAGTCTTATTAGTAATTAAGTATTATTAGTACTTTGCTTTATCGCCGTGTTTTTGGCTTTTTATTGCTCTAGTTATCGTACTCTTGCACAATTATTATATTTCTGGACTTTGCTTTGGTTGGTTATGACCATATATGGATTTATTTTGGTTTAATGTTTGGCTCTGTTTGGATTTTGGTTGTGTTGCTTAGTTCTTTTTGATGTTGCCAAAGGGGGAGAGAACTTGAGAGAACTTAACTTGGGTTAGAAATCAATTAGAAATTTATCATTAAGTAAAGTTAGGCATACATGCCAAAAGATAGGGGGAGTAAGGGTTGTGTGAACGTGCTATCATCTTGTATATAGCTTGTCTTGATTTCAGGGATTGTCATCATCAAAAAGGGGGAGATTGTAGAAGATCTTTGGTGTTTTGATGATGATCAAAAGGCTTAGAAATCAAGTGATAAAAGTTAGAAATCAAGTGATCATCAATTCCAAAACATAGGGGGAGTAAACGCAAATTTTATATATATACATTGCTTGCTTGAATCTTGATTTCAGGACTTATATTGTCATCATCAAAAAGGGGGAGATTGTAGAAGCAAATGACTTTGATGTTTTGATGATGATCATGATGATTTGATGCAAATGATGCAAATGCGCTTTTCAAGTTTAAATTCAAGACAATGATTCAAGAATACAAGACACAAACATTAAGATGATCACTAGTACATTAGGAAGGAAATTCCTAATTGATATAGCAAAAGGTTTGGCCAAGTAATTTAAGTTAAAAAGTGTTTTTCAAGATATTTACTCTCTGGTAATCGATTACCAGAGGATGTAATCGATTACCAGTGGCCAAAAATGGTTTACAACAGCTACTAAATATTTGAATTCAAATTTTAGGTTGTGTAATCGATTACACCATATTGGTAATCGATTACCAGCAGTTAATAAACGTTTTAATTCAAATATTAAAGCCTGTAATCGATTACACAATTATTGTAATCGATTACCAGAGGAGATTTTCAGAAAATAACTTTCCAGAGTCACATCTATTCAAATGGTTTATGAATGGCCATCAAAGGTCTATTTATATGTGACTTGGAAACATGAATTTAATAGAGAGAGTTTTTGATTGCCCAAAAAGTTTTATCCTTTCAAAAGATTAAGATAGTTTTTCTAAATTGAAATGTCTTATCCTCTCAAAGAATTCCTTGGTCAAACACTTGCATATTCAAATAAGGAATTGTGATTGATCTTCATTGTACAATCTGTCTCTTTCAAGAGAGATTTCTTCTTCTTTTCTTTTTACTTCTGAAAAAGGGTTAAGAGACTGAGGGTCTCTTGTTGTAAAGGATTCCTGAACACAAGGGAAGGGTTGTCCCTGTGTGATTCAGACTTTGTAAAAGGATTTTACAAAGAGAGTGGAAAATCTCAAGTGGGTTGCTTGAGGACTGGACGTAGGCACAGGAAGTGACCGAACCAGTATAAATCAAGTTTGCATTTCTCTCTTCCCTTAAACTTCTTTTATTTATTGCGATTTATCTTTTGTCTTTAAAGAAGTTTATTCTGAATTATCTTTTGAGTAATTCATGTTAAGGGTGCATTGTTAATCTAAAAAGAGAGAGCGAAATTTTAAATTGGGGAATAGTTCTTGTTATCTTAATTCAACCCCCCCTTCTTAAGATAACTGAGGCCATTTGTCTAACATTTAACCCCAACATGGTTTGTTTATAGCTATCACCATGGTACCCAAAGCACGTAACCAAGGACGCGATGTAAGTTTTCGCGCTTCATTGTGACTTCTGGTGACACAAAGGAGAATGCAAGGAATGTGTAAATATATTTTAGAATCATGCATGGGTGAACATGGCATGCAAATGATGACAACAAAATGTATGTAATTGCTGGAACAAGAAACATGCTAAACGAATATGTATGAAAATGCAATGACTTATGCGAATGTGGTACATGAATATGATAAATGATGAATGTGGAAATGATATGTCCATCATGATGCCATGAAGAGATGCATGATATGATCAAGGAAACAAGGTGGGGGTGAGTCTTAAAGTAGGGAGAAACCTCAAATCCCTATGGCTCACATAGACTCGAGTATAGGGCCCAATATCTCAAAGTATGTGCAAAAAGTGTAGGTGCGTGTGTGAATGGAGCAACCTAAGAACTACCCAACCCTACCTACAAAACAACCAGAAAATTTCCCAAAAAATACAACAAGTATACCACATGTTGTCTACCCTAGGATTCAATGACACAATTTATTTCTAACTACAAAAGTAATAAATAAATACAAGGATACACACAAAAGAAGTAACAATGGAGCAAAGGATATATACAAGCATGAGTGAAACAAAGAATAAAAGAAATGAGATCAAAGCAAAACTACGAAAAGAATGGTAGCGGAATGAAACAATAATGAATGGGAGCTCAACAAATAGATAAAAGAAAAAGGCAAAAATAAATAAAGAAAAGTCACACTAAAATCGCACACTTGATTAAATGGGTTAACTCTCTAACCGGTCCTCAGTGGAGTCGCCATTAGTTGCAACGTGGCTATCATGACACGACGACGATAAAAAAAGATAAAAAGATAGAGAATGTTTTCCAAAAAAGGAAAACTAGGAAGTCACCACCAACATTTTTTTAAGGAAAACATAAAAAAAAACGAAAAGAGATAGGGAATGGTCTACAATTTGAGAAAAAAGAGTTCAGAGTCATTTACACATGGGAAAGGTATTAGCACCCCACGCGCCCATCATCATGAAGACTGAAGCCTTTAATCGAGATTGCTAAATATAAAGTGACTTTTTAATTATTTATCTTCCCTTGAGAACATGAATTATGCTTGTTATATGCTTGTTTATTTAGAAAAAAGAAAGCAAATTTTTATTTTTGGAAAATAGGGGATTTTATGTTTCTTTTAATTGTTTTTAGACATGTTCGGACAAAATTAGGGTTTGACAATGGCCAAAGGCCACACCTCTTCTAGTACATAGCAAGGCCAACACCATCAAAAAGAGTGAAAATCTTATTTCGGATGCTCAATCCAAGCAGATAAAAACTATAGTTGAACTTCTATCCAAGTACAAAGTTTTGTTTATGGCTTCAACATCCTTTAACACCTTCTGGTTACCAAAACCCCCCATCACTTTTCTTCCCAGCTTCCATTCTCGATAACATCATCTTTTACCCAAAAAAAATAAACAAATCAAATGAAATAGAATTCAACCGAGATTTTTTATTGAAAAAGAAAAGCAATCACAAAATTAATAAACACGTGATTCCCAATCCAAGCCCATAGTGTTCCTAAACCACTAGTACACCTTTGAGTTTGCAACGAAGCAAGCAAAACTGGCATCAAATTCTCTCTCAAAAGCTAATGTTGACTTCGACCTAAGATTGGTGAACCCGATCACTACTCCATCATCAACGTCAAATGCGCTAACAACATCCGAAATAAGATTTTCACTCTTCTCCACTTGGCCCGCGTCCTCCTAGGCCGCCAATCGCCCTTTCTTCTCCCAAACACTGCAAGACATTGCTGCCCCTTCATATGCAATGGTTATTATTCGTATGCAGGTTCAGTACAACACAGAATCACAAAATGGCCTTACAAGGTTCATTATCCTTTTTTTATTGTTTCACCTCTAACACCAAGTCTTAGCCTTAAGTTCAATAAATATGTTATCTAACCTCGTGACCTCTCCTTTCGTACCCGAAACCAATACAAGAGAATTTGAAAAGTGAGAATGCTAACCTTTCGTGACCTCGTTGCAGCCACGAAGAGTTGTGAGTGAGAGTTGACAAGCTCCGCTGCGGAGAGTGAGAGTGAGTGCGAGAAGAGGGCGAAAAAGATTATATATATACAAAAAATACAACATCGCGTTAACATCAAAACATAACATTGATTTTTGAAAAGCCGATATTAGCAAGCTTAAACTAACATCGATTTTTCAAAAATTGATGTTAACATCACCACTTTAACATCAGTTTTTGAAGTACCAATATTAACATTGGTTTTTAAAACATCGATGTTAACAAACTCGTATTATTTACAAATATGTGACCACCCTTTTATTAACATGAGTCTTTATCAAAAATTGATATTATAATACTAGTTAAAAGTTTATTTTCTAATAGTAAATTTAATAGAAACTTAGAATAAACAATTACTAGAAAATTCTTTGGAGTCCTAAGAACTCTGTCAAGAAACATAATCTGTTCCTAAATTAAGTCAATCGCCCAATGTTAGACGATACTACGACTAATCAGATTTTACATCAATAGATGTATAAATTAAATTATAGTCGTGTTTGAAGATGATCTCCAGATGAATAGCTATAAGCCGTTAACTTAAGACATCGTACAGTTATATCCCATCAAATTAAGCAAATTAAACAATGAGAGGGTCAATTCTCTTACAAACAGTACTTAACTTTTCATACGTGCTTCTTTCATTAAACAAACCCATTATAAATTATTATTTTAAATGTTTAGAGAAAGAGCCGGCACCAGCATTATTTGTTTGGTTTATCACCATTCTGAATTTCTATAATTTGTATCTTATTGTTGTCTCGATGACTTATTTCTTAATTTGACAAAGGATATACGTTTGTCTTGTTACTCATGTCTCATTCAATTAATTTTTAACATATATATATATATATATATATATATATATATATATATATATATATATAATTTTCTCCATAAAAAACTGTCAAACATAAAATCAAAGTGCAGGCCGATTGAGCCAATACTCTTAGAAAAATTTGATTTATGTGTTGGATTAGGTCAACCGAGTATCCACTAAAATAATCGACAAAGTGTTTGCCAAACGCAAACAGAGCATATCACAATTAAAATTTTT
Source organism: Glycine soja (assembly GCF_004193775.1). Lineage (NCBI taxonomy): Eukaryota > Viridiplantae > Streptophyta > Magnoliopsida > Fabales > Fabaceae > Glycine > Glycine soja. Next base: position 36,882,367 of record NC_041009.1, read on the forward strand.
AAATAGGCTTACGTATTATTTTGTCATGTTAGTGTTTTTTTATTTTTAATCTTTGTAGGTTTATTTTTTTAATTTTAGTCTATGTAAGTTGGTGTTTTTAAAATTTTAGTTCCGGTAAGTTTTTTATTTATGTTTAGTCCTGTAAGTTTGTGTTTTTTAATTTTGGTTCCTATAATAAGATTTTAATTTTTTTTTATTTATGGTCCTCATAAGTTCATGCTTTAAGAGATTAAAATTAAAAAGTTATAAATTATAGAAACTAAAAATGAACAAAATATCTTACAGAAATTAGAATTAAATAAATACAAACTTACAAGGACTAAATTAAAAATAAATAAAATATTTTACAAGAATCAAAATTAAAAAAATACGAAATTACAAGAACCAAAAATATGTTTAACCATTTTAAATAATACGGTTAGTTGGTTAAGTGTAAAACTTCTATACAAGAAAATAAATTTCAATATCAAAAAGTTAAAAACAACTTAAAGCTCCGATTTCAGAATTTAAATATTAATGGAAGCAGGGAAGAAATTTAAAAAATAGTTTGAAGGGATCAAAATAATTAAAAATAATATTATAGCTTAATTATCAACTCTTATGAGCAATATTAAATATTTAATGGTATTATATAATATTAATTAATTTTTTAGTTAAATTAATAATATTAAATATATTTGTACTTTATTAATATCATGTCTTTGGTTAATTTTATTTTAATACTTGTATATCTTTATTTATTATTAAATAAAAATTTATAAAAATTATCTGTATTTTTTTGTGTGAAAATTCTTAGAAACGTCAATTTCTTTTATACAAAACAAATTTTGTTAAGAAAACATGCAAAAATAAAAGTATATTTCAGATACTATTCTCACAAATTTTCTCTCTCAAAACCATCACACAACCTTTTTTTTATCTTTATTTCCTTACGTGATTTTCCAATTACCTATCTTTTTTAATCTACCATTTTTTTTATTTCTTATCTATATATTAAATTTCATTTTTTTAAAAAAATATCGGTAGTTAATAATAACCCTATATCATAATTTAAATTATCTATTGTAAATATAAAATATAATTTATTTATTAATTATTAATTTTAATTATATAAAATCCAACATTTCTCCTTTAATTACACAATTGAAATACTAATTTCAATAATTTAATAATTAGTTAAAATATAAAAATAAATGTTTAACGACAATAAAATAAAATTGGGAGAGGAGATTCTACTAGAGGTGACTAACCAATTTTTTTGAATATTAGTTATGAATAAAGTCGATGATATTTTATGTCGATGATATTTTATATCAATAATATAATAATAAAAAAATAAAGAGAAAAAGAAAAAAAAATTATATTAAAAAGATGAGTTATACCTCTTCTTTAACACTTCCATTTATTCATTTATAATTTTTATATTTTTTACAATGAGAAGGTATTTGAAAATTCTTGACATCCAGTTAATTCCCTCTAGGTTATCCCATTTGAGGATAAAATAGTACCTTTAATTTGAAGACAAAAATTGAATCTCCATTCGTAGTTAAGAGATGCATGTTAATCCACCTAGGTGAACAAGTTTTGGTATTCATTTATAATTTATGAATTTCGCATTAATATATATATATATATATATATATATATATATATATATATATATATATATATATATATATATATATATATATATATATATATATATATTAGATTATGTCTCTCACTATACAATGTGTATGCTAAATTTTAATGAAATATGTTGTTCAAGATTTTTAAACTAGTCCAAAACTTGTCTTCTAAATATGTTAGATTTAAGTGTACAAGTTTATAAGTTAATTATGAATTTTTTAATATAAATCAAATCGTGTGAATTAATGGTGAGTGACTTATTAAATTGACTTGTGATTAAGTGACTCAATACCTAGATCGAATCGATTACCTTTCCGAATCTCATTTGATAACATTGGTGTTAATACGTTTTTGTATTTATTTATAATTTACAAGTTTCTCATCACCGGAGAAGACAAATGGGAGAAAGATACGAATTTTGCATTACACAACGTAATGAACGTATAGTCCAAGACTCTAAGGTCAATTTATAGGCAAGGACAACAGAACTATTCCCCCAAAATAGTGTGTATAATAATTAGTGAGAGCCGCATTTTTTAATTCGTTATAGCTACCAACTACTAAGAACAGTTCAAAACATGCTCAGGTCCTAATTATTTACTGCATTAACTTAATCGACATACTTTGAATTCGTCGATGCATATAGTTCGCTATTCTTTGGCTTCTCCACCACCATCACTCTTCTTCTCTTTCTCCTCTGCCATGGCTTTCTTCACCTATGCTTCAAACTCTAACCAATGCCCAAAACAAACCTTGTTGTTCATATTCACCATCTTCACCTTGTTCCATACACTCTTTACCACTGTAGAGTGCCTTTCCTTCAACTTTTCAACCTTCCAACCAAACTCCAATAATCTAATAGACTTTAAAGGTGATGCTTTTTCCTCACGCGGTGTTCTTCAGCTCACAAAGAACCAAATTGATGACAAAATCACATTCAGCGTTGGTCGAGCCTCGTATAACCAACAAGTGAGGCTTTGGGATAGAAGAACTAAGAAACTCACTGATTTCACAACCCATTTCTCTTTTGTCATGAAAGCTGTTGACCCTAAACGGTTTGGGGATGGGCTGGCCTTCTTCATTGCACCCTTTGATTCTGTTATTCCCAACAATTCAGCTGGTGGGTACCTTGGCCTATTCAGCAATGAATCCGCATTCAACATGAAGAAAAATCAGTTAGTTGCGGTTGAGTTCGACAGCTTCGAAAACGAATGGGATCCGAGCTCTGATCATGTTGGGATCGATGTCAACTCCATTCAATCCGTTACAAATGTCTCTTGGAAGAGCAGCATTAAGAACGGATCGGTCGCTAATGCTTGGATATGGTACAACTCTACAACCAAAAATCTCTCTGTGTTCCTTACTTATGCTGATAATCCAACTTTTAATGGCAATTCTAGTCTTTCTTATGTCATTGATTTGAGGGACGTGTTGCCAGAGCTTGTTAGAATAGGCTTTTCTGCTGCCACGGGTTCGTGGATTGAAGTGCACAACATTTTGTCTTGGTCATTCAGTTCAAACTTGGATGGGGATAATAGGAAAAAGGTTAAGGTTGGTTTAGTGGTTGGTTTAAGTGTTGGTTTGGGTTGTTGTTTAGTTTGTGTTGTAGGCCTATTATGGTTTACCTTTTGGAGAAGAAAAAATAAAGGAAAGGAGGAAAACTTAGGTGTTGATGCTTCTATAGATGATGAGTTTGAGAGAGGAACTGGTCCAAAGAGGTTCACCTATCGCGAACTAAGCAATGCAACCAACAACTTTGCAGAAGAAGGAAAGCTAGGAGAAGGAGGATTTGGAGGTGTTTACAAAGGCTTAGTTGTGAACTCAAACCTTGAAGTGGCAGTGAAGAGGGTTTCAAAAGGGTCAAAACAAGGGAAAAAGGAATATGTATCAGAAGTGAGAGTAATCAGCAGGCTAAGGCATAGAAACTTGGTTCAACTCATAGGGTGGTGCCATGAACAAGGTGAGCTCCTTCTTGTTTATGAATACATGCCTAATGGAAGCCTTGATTCTCATATATTTGGAAATAGAGTCATGCTTTCATGGGTGGTGAGACACAAGGTGGCTTTAGGTTTGGCATCTGCTCTTCTTTATCTTCATGAAGAGTGGGAACAATGTGTGGTGCATAGAGACATTAAGTCAAGTAATGTCATGTTGGATGCAAATTTCAATGCTAAACTTGGTGACTTCGGTCTTGCAAGGCTAGTAGACCATGAACTTGGTTCTCAAACCACTGTTTTGGCAGGCACAATGGGATACCTAGCCCCGGAATGTGTCACCACAGGGAAATCTAGCAAAGAGAGTGATGTGTACAGCTTTGGTGTTGTTGCACTTGAAATCACATGTGGTAGAAAACCAGTGGAAGTTAGAGAAGAGCCTAGTAAAGTAAGGCTTGTGGAGTGGGTGTGGAGCCTCTATGGAAAAGGGAAACTACTTGAAGCAGCTGATAAGAAACTGAATTGGGAATTTGAAGAACAGCAAATGGAATGTTTGATGATTGTGGGGTTGTGGTGTTGCCATCCTGATCATACCATGAGGCCATCCATTAGGCAAGTGATTAGTGTCCTTAACCTTGAAGCCCCTTTGCCAAGTCTTCCATCCAAGTTGCCTGTGCCAATGTATTATGCACCTCCAATGGATATGTGCAAATTCTCCTACACTTCATCTGGTGTTACAAGCACAACCAAAGAATCTTCTCCATACTCTTCAATGTCAGCTGGGTCCGGAAAATCTCTATTGTAGCACTTAATATTCAGATATTTGAATTGTACTGTGGCATAACTTGTTTTATTTTGTTTGAGCAGCAGAATATGCACATCATCTCTTGTTGAATGCACAAAACTTTTATAGATATTAATTAGAGAAATTTTTACTTTGAATACACAAAATTACTCCGGAAAATCCAAAGGGTTTGCACAATGATGTAAGATTACATGAGTGAAAACGAATTATTTAACAAAAAGATCCGCATTCAATTCCCACCATATGTAAAATTCCCTGAGCCATGCGGTCTCAAAAAAAAACTGCCCCTGGAGTTACTACTGTATGGTTCAGCCTTGAAAATGTCCAGCGACACTTCCAAAGCATACGGGATATTAAACAATGTACAACATATTATCAGTGGGAAACTAAGCACGTACACTCAAAACTAGCAACCTTGAACTTATAAACACAAAGAATAGAAAAACATAAAATTAATTCTCATTCTCTTATTACAAAAAAAGCTAGGTAGAACCATGAACTTTTCTTCACCTTTTTTCTTTCTTTTGTTGTTTCTTTTGGATTGGCACGTGCTCACCAGCAACTCAAATCAAGATGACCTAAAACCATCCTCCGGGGGTTAGGGTACAATTGCAATAATGGACTCTAACTAGCTTCATTAGAAGGGAGAAATATGATGAAGGGGGCAGAGACAGAAAGAAAGATGAAAAAGAAAAACAGAGAAACTAGTCTGCTAGATAAAAGTTTTTTATAGGAATATTAGATTGAGAATCTTTGTTTCCCAGGTTGGATCACAGAGCAAGCTCTGCAACAAGAAACCCAGTCCCATGTAAACAGAAATTTTTCAGAGCAAAACACTAAAAAACTCATTATATTTTTCATACTGCTTACTAATTAGTGAAGTGTTTTTCTTGTTTAGTTTGGCTTTTGGAGGACATCTAATCCTCTTATATTGTTCTTATCTGTTTCCCTTCTAGTATAAACAAAGAAAAGAGTGATAGAAATAAAGATAAATACAATGATTTGTCTTACATTAAGGAGAGAATGGAAATTTTAAGGAGGGTAAGAGGATGCATTTTCTAGAAGCCGACTGCAACAGTTTTCTCTTCAAGATGAAAAAAATCTGAGATTAAAACACAGCTGATTGCTGTTTAACCTTGTATCACTTCCTAGAACCTTAACTGCTTAAAGAAAAAGAGGAAATGGAAAAGATAAATGACAGCAAGACCTAAACTGGCAGATAATTATTTGTATTCTTCTCTGGAAATTTTGTTTTAAGTCCACCAGCAAAATAATATTTACTATTAGTATTAATAAAGTAAAAAAGAACATCATATGCTAATAAAAATGTCAAATATGTTAGTAGAAAGGGCCAATACATTTAAAGTAAAAAAAAAAAAAATTTATTTTAGGTCTGACATATCCTTAAATCGGCTATGTGAATATACATATGATACACTAATTTATTGGAAATATTTCTTAATTCATGGTCTCTGAAGCCAAGGTAGGTAAAGACAGCTACAACCCTTATAGAGTTCTACCACTTTAGTTGTAAGCGACATGCCATACAAGGTCTTCCATAACTGCACACAACAATAACAATGACTTGAATAAAATAGTGCAATCAAAAGAAAAGGTTGACAAATTTTGCAATGGGATACAATCAAATCAATGTCAACATTAGTACGTAGTCTTGAACCAATGCCCAAATATAGAGAATCACTATGACCTGAGTTGAGGAAAGTATTGCAGTTACATCATAAATCAGGCTCCATTGATTTTGTAAAATATCCAAGCATATGCTTCCATCTGCATAAAGTAAAGTGAGAAGGAAAAGGCGCTCAGAACTGGAAATTACCGGAGTTAACCAAAGCAAATAGTACGTGTTTCCTTACAGATACACTGAACCCTTGAAAGAAACAAAAAAGCAAACCCTTGAAAGAAACAAAAAAGCAAACTCTTGATAAAATATTTACCAAGAAATATCATAACCACTTGGAATAATTATGCAAGCTAATTTAAGTTAATAATGTAGTATGCACAATAACCATTTCATGCGGTTATTCTTCATCCATGGTAAGTATTTTCACCAAAGTTCCAAATTTGAAAGTCTACAAAATATTGTTATGACGTATGAGCCTGGGAGACAAACAAAGAAATGTAAATAAGTTCAGGTATGATTATGAAATTTCAGGAACTCTATTTTCATCACAAAAATTTCCCAAACTAGCTTTAGCTTCCCCGTTGAGAGAGACATTTATAGAGAAAATGATGGAACCCTGATTTGCAGATTCACTTTTTAGCATAAGCAAACTAGAAAATTAACTTGGGACTCTATGAAATTAGGTAAAATAAAAGGATAAAGCGGAATTAGATAAGAAGATGGAAACAACAACGTCACAATCTTGAGAGATTGATAAGTTTGATGATGATTCGTCACGAAACGCCCACAATCTTGAGAGATTGATAAGTTGAGGATGATTCATCACGAAAAATATAATTTTTTTATAAGAACCTAAGATTTCATACAACAAGGATCAAGAGAGACACTTAACCTGTGTTTAATATGAAAATTCATGAAAAGGGTCCAAAGGAGTTTATTTATAACTCATACTAATAATCCTAACTTAGGCCCAAGGCCCAATAACTAATCTAATAATTAAAAAACTTAAAAATAACACTAAAAAAGGTAGCAGCTCATCACAAGTCCAAAAATAGGCCCAAAAATATAATTAAAAAATGAAAATAGATCTTATTCTAAAAGTTGGCTAAAATAAATGAACTTCATTCCTTCTCTTTCCTCCATGAGAACTTAGTCTCTAGCTAAGCTCTTCTTGAAATCTCTTACTCCTTGCTCAAGGTCCATTCATATTGAGCTCATCTAAGCCAAACTCTTACTCATTGGATAGTCCTCTATCATACCCTCCTTCTTAGGAAGAATTCGCCCTTGAATTGATGTCAAAGGTAGCTACATCACAACACTAACATTAAAAGTGTTGCTCACACATAGTCAAGTGGTAAAACAGTTTTATATACATCATAGTTGATGCACTTTAAAACTTGAAAAGGACCATCTCCCATTTTTTGAAGTTTAGATTTCCTTTTGGAAGTAAACCTATTCTTCCTCAAATGAATCCAAACCCAATCACCCAGTTTGATAATCATTTTCTTTCTCCCCTTATTGGAATATCCAGCATATTGTTCAATCTTATTCTCAAATTGTGTTTTCCCTTTCTCATGCAAACTCTTTACAAAATTGGCTTTAGAAAGCCCATTCGTATTCATCAAAGCAGAAGTGTTAGGCAAAGGTAACAAATTAAGAAGGGGCAGTGGACTAGAACCCGTAAACTACCTCAAAAGGAGAATAAGTAGTAAAGCTTAATACCCTATTATAAGAAAATTCAGCATGGAGTAGGCATTGCTTCCAAGCTTTCAAATTCTTACCTACCAAACACCTTATAAGTTAAGATAAATTTCTATTTACCAGAACGATGGGCATAACACATGGACTCAAGCTTTCTCTAACCCCTCCTTTTTCCATCAAGCTTTCCACTTGTCTTTGGCTCTCTTTTGTTTCTTTTGGATTACTTCTATATGTTGGTCTATTTGGTATGGAAACTCTCGGCATGAGATCAATTTGGTGCTCTATCCCTCTCAAAGGAGGTAACCCATGAGAGGTGTCTTTGGGAAAGACATCCCCAAACTCCTTTAATAATTCTTTCACACTTATAGGCAAAGAACTAGCAATAAAAGATAAACAATAATCATGAGGCATTAGTAAATACATAGGTTTCCTAGCTAGCATCACTCTCTTCACCTCTTTTTCTCTCATGAACAAGCTTTGTATTTTTCTCTCTTGATTTTCATCTTGTTTTTTTTTAGTTTAACTCTTTTTTTATCTTCACTATTTTCTTTCTTTTCTCTTCCTTCATGTTTCTCTCTCTCTTCATCAATTTTGTTTTTCTCTTCTTTTCTCTCTTGTTCTCTTTTCACTCTTATTTTTATTTGATCCTCACAAACCTCACTTGGAGACAAAGGTTTAAGGGTAACATTTTGCCCTTATGTGCAAATGAAAATTTGTTTGTGACACCATTGTGGACAACATCCCTATCATACTTCCAAGGCCTTCCAAGTAAGAGATGGCTAGCCTCCATAGGGACTACATCAAACAGTATCTCATCAACATATTTTCCAATGGAGAAGCATATCAAAACATGTTTATCTATAACTAGCTCCCCATTCTTACTCAACCATTGTAGTTTGTAAGGCCTAGGGTGAAGGAAAGTTTTCAAAGCAAGCTTTTCAATCAATCTTTGACTAGCTACATTAGTGCAACTACCCCCATCAATAATCAAAGAGCATATTTTCCCCATGACCATGCACCTAGTATGAAAAATATTCTCCCTTTGAGTTTCATCTCTATACTTACATACACTCCCCATTAACCTCCTAATCATCAAAAGATCACCTTCCAGGGGTTGTACATCACATTCACTTTCACTCTCACTAGAAGAACTAGAAGAGCTAGAAGAAGATGCACTAGTGATATCCCCATTACCCAACACAACCATAGTCCTTTTGTTAGGACATTGGGAGGCAATATGACCCTTTCCCAAACACTTAAAACATTTAATAGAACTCACCTTTGAAGAAATGGGAGTGGGGTTAGAATTATTTTCACCAAGGACAACACCTTTTTCATGAGATTTGAATGAAGATCCTCCCTCCTTCTTGAATATCTCCTTATCTTTCCAAGTTGAAGAGCCATAGGGGGACTTCTTGTATGTTTGTTTCCTCTTTAATTGTTGTTCCACCTTGATAGCTTGATGAATGAGATCCTCCAAAGAGGCATAGTGGTGCAACTCTACAATGTCTTGGATCTCCCTATTGAGACCATGCAAAAACCTTGCCATGGTGGCCTCTTGAAACTCCTCAATTTTGAGCCCTAATCAAGGAAATCTCCATCTCTTTGTAATACTCATCCACACTCCTATTTCCTTGAATAGTCTTTGGAGCTTGTTGTGAAGGTCTCTCCCATAATAGGATAGCACAAATCTCTCTCTCAAAACTCTCTCCATGTCTTGCCAAGTATTAATCAACGACCTTCTCATCCTCTCAACTTCACTCCTCACTTGATTTGACCACACTAAGGCATATCCCTCAAACTCCAAGGAAGTCAATTTGATCTTCTTCTCTTCGTTGTAGTTGTAGCAAGCAAATACTTGCTTGACCTTCATCTCCCACTCAAGATACACTTCTGGATCATAAGCCCCTTTAAAAGTATGGATCTTCACCTTCACTCCCTCAATCCCTTCCTCTCTTTGTCTACCTTCATATCTTTTATGATTTCTTCTCTCTCTATACCTCTCATTCATCCTTCCTCCCTCATCCTCTTCATACCCCTCATCTTCACTTTTAGAAGCCATACCTACAAGAAAAGTTAGTGCACAAGCAAAAAATAGAATAGGACCTCACCACTCAACTTAGTGTTTCACTCAAGTTCAATCGTGTATCACTCTTTCAAGGTTTTTTTTTCTTTTATAATATGCATTCTTGCCTTTTACCACTCTTGCTTCTTTTCAGTTCTTATTCAGAACTTTCAAGCTCAAAATCAAGAAGTATTCAATGTGAAATATGTCACAAATCAAAACTCAACTCAAGAAGCCAAGAAAAGAAATATACTCTAAGACAAAACTAGGGAATTTTAAAGACAAGCATAAATAATGAAAGGAATACTCAAAAGGAATGCCAAGGAAGACAAACTAAAAGACTCTAGAATGAAGAAAAGGAATGTCCAAAAATTGAACTATACTAGATGTAAATAACCAACACGACACAACTTTTTTTTGAAATAGAAGTATGTAAAAACAAGAAAGACTGCGAATGCAGATTTTTTTTTTGCATTTTTTTTTGCTTTTTTTTCTTCTTTTTTCTTCTTTCTTTTATCTCTGCAGTGTTTTTTTGGTACACAATTTAAATTTGAATGCAAATATGTGATGGGGAAAATCCAAATCTATACTACAATAGAATTCTGCCTCCAAATCTGAAAACTGGATTTCTTTCTTTTTTTAACTTCTTTCTTTCCTTTTTTTGGAACGAATTTTAATGCTATATTTATAAAAAAAAACAAAAAGATATTGATACTAGATATAGTTCTGAAAAAGAAAGATAGACTCAAATAAATAAAACAAAGGAAGATAAAATAATAATATAGAGTTAAACAAAAAAATTGACAGAACAAACAACAGAGGAAACACACATGAAACAGAAAACACAAAGGATAGATAACACCAGATTTCAAGAACCAAAGCTTTGATATCAATTGATGGAACCCAGATTTTCGGATCCAATTTTTAGTATCAGCAAACTGGAAAACCAATTTGGGACTCTAGGAAATTAGGAAAAATAAAAGGATAAAGCGGAATTAGACAAGAAGATGGAAAAAAACAACGCCACAATCTTAGGAGATTGATAAGTAGATGATTATTCGCCACAAAGAAGAGAATTTTTTTTATAAGAATCTAAGGTTTCACATAAATTACCCCTAAATGGTCAAAAAGCAGTCTATTTATAACTCCTACTAATAATCCTAAATTAGACCCAAGATCCAATAACTAATCTAATAATTAAAAAACTTAAAAATAACAATATAAAAGGTAGCAGCTCATTACAAGTCCAAAAATAGGCCCAAAAATATAACTAAAAAATGAAAATAAATTTATTCTAAAAGTTGGCTAAAATAAATGAACTTCACTTCTTCTTCTCTTTCCTCCATGAGAGAATTTAGTCTCTTGCTAAGCTCTTCTTGAAATCTCTTACTTTTTGCTCAAGTGATTGGTCCATCCATGTTGAATCCACCTAAATCAAATTCTTCCTCCTTAGATAGTCCTCTATCAGAAAAGAACCATTTTGTCCTCTGTTCATGTTAACACATAAAAGTTCAACATGTATTTATTAGAAAATGGATTTAAAAAATGCTTTAAAATATATAGCTATATCTAAATAAATTATGATCTTATTTTAGCATGTCATTACCAAAAGCATGTCATATATTTATAACAAAAATAAATTTGCAAGATTCTTGATTAGTTTTTGCAAGCAAAATATTGTAAACAAAATACTTTTTTAAAAGATTCTAGAAAAGTTGTGGCATTCCACATGACTATAAGAAAAATTTTTAGAAATAGAATTTGTGTTCCCAATTTGAACCAAAATCCAGTGCGCGCTTAGCAAGAAGATGCGTGCTTAGCGCGAGGTCAACATGAAAAGTAAGCTACCTTAGGCCTATAAAAGGAGAAGGAAGCAAAAGGAAAAGACACACTAAGTCTCAAAGCTCTCCAGTGCATAAATCCAAAGCCTGAGCTTATCCCATAGGGGAAACCCGCTTTCCTTAGCCATTCTCATTTTTCTTGTTATTAGTCATCTATCACTTTCTTCCATTAACCCCTGAAGTGTAAAGCCTCTCATAGCTATGAGAGGCTAAATCCTCATTGTTGGGCGCTTGGAGGCCAAAAACGCTTGTAATGTAATTCTTTGTCTATTATCTAATTAATGTTATTTTGTTTCCATTATTCTTCTCTATGCTTATTTATTATTATGGTATGATCATCCATATAATGTTTAGAGGGTAATGCATTGAAAAATAGTTATTTTCTAAAGAACTGGGGAAGGGTAACTTAATAAATTCATTGCTATAAATAGATTGACATTTATTTTGTCCACGAAATTTTGCATCTCTTATCTTAATGCAGTTTGTTATTTTATCTCTACAAATAAATTTGGGGAAAAAGGATAAATGAACTAGGCCCTTCGGGCAGGAAACCAAAGATAGGGTAATTCAGTAGATGCGGGTGGAAACAAGGAACTCATTAATTAGAGAAAATCTTTTACATTATATTATAAGTAGTTCTGGCATACTAGGCCCTCAACATCATTGCATTCTAATTCTATCTTTTCACATTTAAATTGTTATTTGTTTTTCCTGCTTTGCCTTATTCCAAATTTCACATTTACAATTCATTGTCTCTGTTTTCTTATCATTCTTTCCATTGCTTAATAATTGGGTTTGCATCACTTAAGTACAACCAAAGTCCCTATGGATTCGACACTTGGACATCCATTTTAATCTTTACTACTTGTGATAAAATTTGTACACTTGCCAATCTGTTAACAGAATGCTAACTGCATTAGAAGATGCGAACTTGTTGAAAGTTGAATATATCCATGAGTAGCACTAACAAGTAACATCAAAATAAAAGACTAAAGATACTACACAGTCTGACCTTAGACATAACACTAGCACACCAACAACTGAACCTTCACTTAATATTTATGAAGCAATCTACTTCAAAATGCTTGGAGTTGTGAAAAAGTGTTAAGTTTGATGAAGTTATGCTATTTCATAATGAAATATCAATTTGACCTTCATCAAAATAATCTATCATGTATGGAATTTTTCTCAACAAACATCAAAATGGTTATTCCAATGATACTTCAGAATGCTCATAAAAAAGGTTCCTCAGAATGACTACCTCAAAATGGTTATACAAGCTATCACTTTATGACAATTGTCAAGTCTACCTACTTGCTCCAGAAGCATATCAGTTAAGTGGAGCCAACCTCAATGGTTTTCTTGTGAACTTTAGGAGGTTTTTCAAAGATTATATTGAAGTGGTTGAAGCATTCCAAACAAGAACAACTTAATCGAAAATCTCTACATGAGAAATCTGCATTTTTTGCTTCAACCCTCTTTGTGAGAATGATCCACTTATGTATTAAGCCTATAAATTGTAATAGTCATTAGATAGAAGTGAGACAACTGTGGAAGCAATGCCTTCAAAGGCTATTTTGATGATGCCAAAGAATTCAAGAATCAAGAGAAAGATTCAAGAGAAGTTTCAAGTTTTCAAGAATCAAGAATCAAGAATAATCAAGAACAAGATTCAAGACTCAAGATTCAAGAATCAAGAGAAGACTTAATCAAGATAAGTATGAAAAGGTTTTTTCAAAAACTGAGTAGCACATGAATTTTTCTCAAAACATGTTTGCCAAAGAGTTTTTACTCTCTGATAATCGATAACCAGACTGTTGTAATCGATTACCAGTAGCAAAATGGATTTGAAAAAGTTTTTAAATGAATTTACAACGTTCCAATTGATTTCAAAAAAGCTGTAATCGATTACAATGTTTTGGTAATCGATTACCAGTGCCTTTGAACGTTGAAATTCAAATTCAAATGTGAAGAGTCACATCCTTTCACTAAAAGCTTTGTGTAATTGATTACACTGATTTGGTAATCGATTACCAGTGATTGTTTCTGAAAAAATCAAAAGATGTAACTCTTCGAATGGTTTTTGACTTTTTCAAATTGGTTTTTAAGTTTTCATAAAAGTCTTAACTCTTCTAATGGTTGTCTTGACCAGACATGAAGAGTCTATAAAAACAAGGTTTTGTTTTGCATTTCAAGCATCTTGAACATTCATTCAATCAATCTTAAACACTTTTCAATCAATCTTTTACAAGCCCTGAATCTCTTTGAACTTCTTCTTCTTCTTTGTACCAAAAGCTTTCCAAAGTTTTCTGGTTTTCTAAAACTTGAAAACTTGTGCTATTCATCTTTTCATTCTCTTCTCCCTTTGCCAAAAAGAATTTGCCAAGGACTAACCGCCTGAATTCTTTTTGTGTCTCTCTTCTCCCTTTTCCAAAAGAACAAAGGACTAACCGCCTGAATTCTTTTGTGTCTCCCTTCTCCCTTGTCAAAGAATTCAAAACGACACAGTCTGAGAATTCTTTTGATTCTTCCCATCCCCTTATACAAAAGTGTTTAAAGGACTAACCGCCTGAGAATTCTTTTGTATCCCCATTCACAAAGTATCAAAGGTTTAACCGCCTGAAATCTTTGTCTTAACACATTGGAGGGTATATCCTTTGTGGTACAAGTAGAGGGTACATCTACTTGGGTTTGACTGAGAACAAGAGAGAGTACATCTCTTGTGGATCAGTTCTAGTGGAGGGTACATCCACTAGGTTCAAAGAGAACAAGGGAGGGTATATCCCTTGTGGATCTTTCCTTGTAAAAGGATTTTTACAAGGTTGAAAGAAATCTCAAGGACCGCAGGTCTCTTGGGGACTGGATGTAGGCACGGGTTGTTGCCGAACCAGTATAAAAACTCTTGTGTGTTTGTCTCCTTCTTCCTTACTCTTTTACTTTCCGCTGTGCATTTAATTTCTGCTTTTACTTTCTGTTAAGTTTCACTTCTACTCCTTATTATCTTAACAACATAGTAAAAGCCTTAGAAGAGTAAATTTTTAATTAGTAAAGGTTTTGGAATAATTAATTCAACCCCCCTTCTTAATTATTCTGAGGCCACTCGATCCAACAACAACACATTCCTGAGTGGAATCCGTCTTTGAGGTGAAGATCTATAATCTATGCAGTCAAAAACATAAATACCCTTTATTGGTTTAAGTTTAACATTGGCTGGAAAAATAAAAATCCAGTGGTATAACTAGTCTAGTTGAGGCTAGGTTGGAAGTCCATTGGGAATGCTGACAATTTGTTGAAATCCAGTGGTTATTGGTCCAGTAGTGGCTGATTATGCTAGTAAAATCTCATCTTAAAGGGTGGAAACTGGACATAGCCCAAGTTGGGGTAAACCGGTATATAAATCATTGTGCACTCTTCTTCTTCTTCTTCTTCTCTCTCTCTCCTTACTTTGATTTTGAATAGATCTATTAATCGTTTATCTTTTTAATGGAGGGTTAGATTTTTTTCTATTTTCCTTTTCTTTTCCTTTGTCTTTCCCTGATATGTCCTTACTCCTCTCTTTCACTTGCAACTTCCATCATTGCCTCGATATTGAACTTGCCATGGTCAGTGGCATCTGTTAGTCGGTGAATACGACTAACTTTTGTGTATAAAACTTGTGTAAATTGTATCAAACTCCACCAATTTATGGTTATTTTGTAGTGTTATAAGTATTTTCTGTTAACTATAGGTAATAAATACTTAGTACTTCCATTTTGTGATTTTAATAATCATTTTCTCTCAATTTCAGGTTAATTAGGCAAGCTTTGAAAAGTGTTGTTTTTCACCTTCTCGCTAAGCCAATCCGCTGGCTTAGCGAGCGTCCACTAAGCGCAACACTCATTGGCTAAGCGCAAGGAAGAAACTGGAAGAAGATGAGTTGTACAGGTTCGCTAAGCGCACCGCTTCAGTCTATCCGCTAAGCGAGAAAGGCACACGCTAAGCTGAAATTCACTAATATGCGCTAAGTGATCCAGAATTGCGCTAAGCGCATGAGCACGAACAAGGCCACCTATTTAAGCCCGAAATCAGATTTTGTGAAGAGAGTTTGGGCTGGGATTCAGAGCTTTGCATGTCTAGAGATTCTAGAGAGAGAAAGGTCCAAGTTCCAGAGAGTTTTGAGAGATTTTGCTGTGTGAAAATATGCAGAGACTAGAGCTTGAGATGAGTTTGTGAGTGATTGTGAGATCCTAGAGGTGAAGGAGACATCCTCACCACTTGTATTTTTGCAATCTTTCATCTTGCTCTTCTCTTTGTTGTAAAGAAGGCTTCTTGGTTATGGAAAGCTAAATCCTCTGTTGGATCTTTCCTGTAGGTACCTGATGTAAATATATTTCTATCTATTTAATGATGTTTGGTGTGTTCTCTGTGCTATCTACTTATCACTCCAGTATACCTTTACCTTGATCACGTAGATGCATGCTTTGTTAGGGTCATTCAACAGTGGAAATTGGTCTGATTCTAAAGTCCTTGATAGTACAGGCTAAGTTGTCGTACTATCACGAGGAATCGGGGTGCCATAATTTAGTTGTGTATGTGTGTCTTAATGCGGTCCTGGTTGAGTTTAGTCCAACAAGAGGAATCTGCAGACCATGCTTGATCAAGATTAGGCTAAACTATAATAAGGAATCAGGGTTTAGTATCTCAGGAGACACCATAGGAACACATGAGCATTGTTAGATAGAGAATATCTTTTTAGCATCAGACACCTATTAGGAAGGCCAACGTGTTTTTTACTTGTTTTCACACATCATTTCTCTCGCGTGATTTTCCTTTTTACACAGATAGTTTACACACCTGCTCATATTCACACTTATCTTTACACACCAAACACTTATTTGTTGAAATAACTTACCAAATAACACAAGTTCCCCGAGAGTTCAATACTCGGTTCTTACCGTTTTATACTACTTGCACGATCCGATGTACTTGCCGGAAGCGAACAACATCTCCACTACATCCAAACATGAAACCCCCATCATCTCCAAAGAAACCATCAATTTAGGGAACAAAATTTTATATTCAAGAAATTAAAAAAAATCAGATCGCAAAAAATCTCATCATCTCCAAAGAAACATTGATTTGGGGAACAAAATTTCAAATTCAAGAATTTTTTTTTAAAAAAAAAAATCAAATAGAAAAATGGAGTGAAGGTTTGTTGCTTGTGGAATGAAATGGTTTGCGTTCCTTTTTTTCTAATTTGAAAAAGGGACAGTATGTGTTTTCCATATCTAAAAACTAGAGTGGTTGCAGATGTGTTGTTGGCATTGGCTTGGAGGGTGAGTTGTTGCAGTCGTTTCATCATTGCTCAAGTTGGCTTTTTTCGATGTCACCATTGTTGGCTCTTAGTGGCGATGACTTGGTGTGTTGCTGCAAGTTTTGGTGGGTAGGGGGACATGGTTGTTGCTACCGGGGAGATGAAGATAGAGGGACAAAGTGTGAAAATGAACAAAACAAGAAAAAAAATGATAAAAAAATCTTAGCCTTTGATTAAAAAAAAAATGTATCCAATGGTTAATATTTACTTTGGTACAATGCCTAAGTTGTTTGACATAGACATCTTAATCATCAATATGAAATGAAACAAAGTGAATTGAAATAAAATTTTAAATTAAGTTAGAGTATAAAAGTATGATACTATTTTATTTTACTCTTCATTTCACTTTTGTTTTTACTCTAAACAAATAATCCACTTGGCTCAAATCTATTGGCCAATATTTTCTATAGAGCTTGTTGTGTGCTAACTGCCAATTGGTTAAGCATTCTAGAGCACACCGAAAGAGTCCCGTCTTGTCCTCCCTTATTATATTTCTTTTGGACTTGGTATAATTGTTCTAGTTAAATAACTAACAATGTCACCTATGTGCGTAGAGATTAATTTGTCCATTGCATCTCTTTAACCTATAAAAAATAGGGTATATGGCTACATATAATTTTAAAAAATACCATTATTTTTTATTCTTATTTAGAAACTATTTAAAATTAATTGTATTAAACTAATTAAATTAAAAATTTATTATCAGAAAAAATAAGTACACCATGACGTGAATATAATTATGAATCCCTTTAAATATTTATTTTTAGATTCTCACATTGGGAATTTGAACCTCACTTCTTTATGAAATATGAATAGGATTCTTACCCATTACCTTGATTTTGGTTGGTTATTTAAATTTAAACTAGAGTATCAAAATTTTCCAACAATTAATATTGAGAAATAAACTAGTAACTTAAAACTTAAATTCATGCACGTTATTTTTACTACACTTAATTTGTAATTAATGATCACACGTAAATTTGTATAATCAATTTTAGTTTAAATTATGTAAACTATGTTATTTATTTTTGTCTAAATACAAATATTTATTTGAGCCAAAGAGGACTATGGATGTTAAACTTTCCACCTCAATATTTATAGCAGTTGTATAGTCAAATTCAAGATTCCACCTCAAAGGAATGATAAGGTGAATAAGATACCTTTTGTTCTGATATGGTATCAAGAGCATAATCTTGGGACCCAAAGATGGTTGATTCCTCAGCGATTGGTGATTCCACGAAACAGTCATCAAATGCTTCTGCCACCAATTCCATTTTGGAAAATCTTACGACAAAAATGATAGAGGTTTTATCAAAAGCCCAGTCAATATCACAATCATCGATCTTTGATTCCTCGATGATACTGATCAACATCAAGTTGGATGGTTCCAATTATGCCCTATGGTCCCAAGTGGCTGAGATGTACATCTCAGGCAAAGACAAACTGGGATATATTGACGGATCATTCCCTCCGTTGTCAAAAACTGATTCGACATTCCATAAATGGCAATCTGAGAACACCATAGTGAAAGGATGGTTGATCAACTCAATGGATCCCTCGTTGGTGGGGAATTTCATCTGCTTCCCAACAACCAAAGGGGTTTGGAACTCCATTGCTATGACATATTTTGATGGATCTGATACTTCGCAAATTTATGACCTTCGACGTAAGGTAACCCATATGCAGCAAAAAGGAGGATCGATTCAAAAATATTAAAATGACCTACAAGGACTATGGTGTGAGATAGACTTCTGACACCTTAATCACATGGAGTGCCCAAGAGATATACAGAAATTTAATTCTCTGCTACAAAAGGAAAGAGTTTATATCTTTCTCGATGGATTGGATGATCGACTCGATAACATTCAGAGTGACATACTCCAACTGAAGTCATTCCCCACAATCAAGCAGGCTTATACACATGTTCGAAGGGAGGACACTTGTCAAATTGTAATGACATATGGAGCAAAGAATACAACAAGTGGTGCTGTTATGGCCACTAAAGGCTCAAAATTTGGCCAATTGCTAATACTGGTGGCTAGGAAACACAACTCAGTCTTAAAGTCAAAGGGTCCATCTAATGGAGGAAAGTACACACATTATGGAAATGTTAGACACACTAATGATACCTATTTCAAGCTACATGGGTATCCAAAGTGGTGGCATGAGTTGCAAGCTAAGAAGAAAAAAAGACACCATGACACTTGAGGAAGGCACTAGTAAAGTTGTTGTAGTCACAGTCGAGTCTTAACTCTCACTTTGTCCTATGTCCAGTTACTCCACCTCAATGAAACCAGTTAACTGTGGTCAAGTTTTTTGTAGTTTTAACTCTCAGGATGCAAGTGCATGGATTATTGACTCTGGGGCAACAAACCATATGACCTTTGATCCCATGGACTTCTCCCATTCAACTCCACCATGTAGGACTTGCATTGCAAATGCAAATGGAGTTACATACCCAATCATAGGCACTGGAACTATGGCATTATCATCTTCACTCTTTATCTCACACTCTCCTTATTCCTACATTATCTAATAAATTAAGGTTTGTGAGTTAAATAACTAAAGAGCTCAATTGGGTGGTATTGATGTACTCTACTTTTTACCTTCTTCAAGATGTTCTCTGCAAGAAGATTATTGGATGTGGTACTAAGAGAGGGAGGCTATACTACCTAGATTATTTTAGCAAAAGAGAAGCACATCACGTGCACCACCAGTCCAATACCAAAGAACAAGAAATATGGTTGTGGCATTGTCGTTTGGGACATCCATCATTCAGTTATTTAAGACACTTATTTCCAGATTTATTTTTACATTTGAAAAATGTTGAGTTTACATGTGAGAATTGTATTTCGGATAAAAGCCATAGAACCTCCTATCATATGAGTTTGAATAAAAGCAGTATTCTTTTTGCTTTAATACATTATGATGTGTAGGGACCTTCCCCTAGGACTATCGCATCTAGTCACCATTGGTTCGTAATATTTGTCGATGATTACACACGAATGACATGGCTTTACTAATTTGCAATCAAGATTAAAGATGAGGTGTTTCAAATATTTCAGAATTTTCATATCATGATTCAAAACTAATTTGCAATCAAGATTCAAGTTCTTCGGTCAAATAATGGAGGGGAGTTTGTTAACCATCATTTCAAAGCATACTTCTAGCATCATGGTCTCCTTCACAAGACCTCGTGCTCATAAACTCCACAAGAGAATGGTGTCGCCGAACGAAAAAAATTGTCATATCTTGGAGACAACACATGTTCTTCTTCTTGGCACCCATGTTCCAACTCACCATTGGGATGATGCTATAACTACAACTGTATACCTCCTCAACTGCATTCCCTGCAAGGTCTTGCATTTTAAAACACCTCTGTAAGTACTCTCCTCTCATGTATAGTTACCTATTGTGTTAATGCTTTGACCAAGGATTTTTGGGTGTGTGGTTTTTGTTCATCTACACAAAAACCAACACACCAAACTTGATGTATGTGTTTTTAGGTGCTTGTTTTTGGGCTATGGACTACACAATAAGGGCTACAAATGCTTGGACCCTACCACCAATTAAACTTATATTACCATGGATGTAACTTTCTTAGAATTTAAACCTTTCTTTTCTCCTATGGTATCCAATTCAGCTCTTCAGGGGGAGTCCATGAATAAAGAGCTAAATTGGTACTTGGCGGCTCCATCATCAGTTGTTGAAAAGAAACAAATTGGAGAGCATGAATCTGAAGTTGAAGGAGTAATCCATGATGAACCTATACAAATGAAACATTTAAACATAACTGAAGTTGAGAGTGAAGAAGATCTTTAAACTAATGAACGAACTGCTAGTGAAGAGATTCCCGTCAATAAAGACTATATTGATCAAGGAAGTTAAGAGTCTCCTCTCTCCACAGTACCCGACCTTTTCATTGAGAACAATCCTAAGGTAAGCTCTCTTACTATCTCCTCATCTAGTAATGCTCCTGTAAGATATGTATTGCTTATTAGGAACAACCGAGGAAAGCCACTCAATATATACTGCCCTGATGTAGAAGAAAGGTGATCCAAATACCCCATTGCAAATTATGTGTCTACTCAACATTTATCAAAGCCTATTCAAGCCTTAACAAAGACATTATTCTCCTGTCATATTCCAAAGAATATGGAAGAAGCCTTAGTTGATCCTAAGTGGGCACAAGCCATACAAGAGGAAATGGAAGCTTTACAAAAGAATAATACATGGAGGTTGATACCACTTCCTAAGGGAAAGAAGACAGTGGGGTGCAAATGGGTGTTCTCAATCAAATACAAAACCGAAAGATCCATTGATCGACACAAAGCAAGGCTAGTGGCAAAAGGGTTCACAAAAATTTATGCTATAGATTATACAAAGACCTTTTCACCGATGGCTAAACTAAATATTGTTAGAGTCCTATTATCTCTTGTAGCAAATTTAGATTGGCCATTATTCCAGCTCAACGTGAAGAACGTTTTTCTCCATGGAGATCTTGAAGAATATGTTTATATGGATATCCCACCAGAATATATGCCCTCTTCCGGAACCAAGGTGCTATGCAAGTTAGAGCGAGCATTATATGGATTGAAACAATAACCTCGAGCATGTTTTGGAAGATTTTGCTCAACTATGAGCAGGTATGGTTTTAACCAAAGTAATTCATATCACACCCTATTCTTAAAGCATCGACAAGGAAAGGTGACAACTCTAATTGTTTAGATGAGTTTGAGATTAAGAATTTGGGTGGACTCAAGTATTTTTTGGGAATAAAGGTGGCAAGGTCACAAGGAGGCATTTTCTTGTCTCAAAGAAAGTACATGTTGGACTTATTGACTGAGGTGGGGCTACTAGACTGCAAACCAGCAGATACTCTGTCATACCCTAATTTCGTCTGGGGACCATCTGTTTATTGGGATGCGACCTTCGCATGACCGCTTCGAGGAACTTGACACCCATCGTTAGGCAATCCGTGAAGTTCTACGACATGTCGGGAGTCGAAAGGAAGCATTAATGCGCAATCTGTAAAGTTCCGTAACATTCCAGAAGCCAAAGAGGGGACGGTTGCGTAATCCGTAAGGTTTCATGACATTACGGAAAGAAAACAAGTATCGTTACGTAATTCTTAAAGTTTCGTAACGTTACGAAAAAAGAATCAGCAAAAAAGGGCAGATGGGGGTGTATTTAGTAAACAGGGGTGTGTAAATTGCAATCAGGCCCACTTGGGCCTTCCAGGATGTTCCAACAGAAGGCAGTGCCTTCTGGTGGAAGCAACCTAGCTCGCCTGGGTGAGCTGGGCGGCAACCAAATTCGTTCAACCGTCCTGGTATATGAGATTCACTTAAAATTAGTGAGAAAAATTGTTTCCGTGAAGAAAATCCAAGCCGAGGCGCTTCCGTAATGCTTCCAAGACGTTTCCGTGGGTGATTTCACGAAGATTTTCCATCGTTCTTCGTTCTTTCTTCGTCGTTCTTCGGTCTTCAACCAGTAAGTTCCCAAAATCAAACCTTTCAATTCATTCTATGTGCCCTTAATGGTCCCCACTTGTTTCGCGTGCTTTTATTTTTATTTCGTTTGCTTTCCGTACCCCCTTTTTACGTGTTTTAATCACTTATTTAAACCGTTTTCTCGCCTAATCAAAAATAAAATAAATTTCCACCGATCATTTGAGTTGTAATATCTTTTAATCTCTGTAAGAATAAAATTCGACCGATCTTTCACGCCGTAACCACGTTTAAAACCAAAAAGAGGCAAAATAATAATAAAATAATCAAAATATCTTTGAATAAAATAATAATAAAAAAATCAATCGGACGTTTTTCTTTGAAAGTTTCCTTGGATCAAATTGACTAATAACCAAAGTGAAACTAAGGCTAAAATCAACTCACAAATCAAGCTTTGTTCGCAAAAATCACTAAAAACCATTTTAAGGTCTAACGCCTTAAACGGTCCTCTTTGCTTTTATCGGTTAACATGGACCATTCAAAAGCATAAAATCAACATGTAACTTTACCGCTTTTGCAAAAACTACGTAGGTCTGATTTCCTCATCGCAATTGAGGATACGTAGGAGCAAAAGCCCCGCTTTTGTCGACCACCCCAAGAGATCGTTAATGGTCCAACGCCTTAACGTTTCTCTCCTTTAAAAAAAAACGAGAGATCGTTTAATGGTCCAACGCCTTAAATAACCTTTTGTTCAGTCAAAATATATCTTGCAAAAAAAGATAAAAACAACTTAACCAATGTTTAGTTCTCGAAGAACTATGTAGGTCTGATTTCCTTACCACAATTGAGGAATACGTATGAGCAAGGGAAACACTCTTGTCGACCACAAAAAGATAAAAAATACAAAAGGCATAAAAAGACATAAAAAACGTAAAAGGGAAAATAAAACAAATTGAAGTCATATTCGCACACTTGATTAAAGGCTGTCATCCCTTGTGACGAACGTGTGGGGTGCTAATATCTTTCCCGTACGTAAATACAACTCCCGAACCTTTCACACTTAAAGTTCCTAGACCACGCCTTTCCGGTTTTTCCGACGTTTTCCTCGAAGAAACATTGGTGGCGACTCCGCGCATCTTCCTCTCATGGAAGACGTGTTGGATCGAGTGGCCTCAGAATAATTAAGAAGGGGGGTTGAATTAATTATTCCTAAACCTTTACTAATTAAAAATTACTCTTCTAAGGCTTTTACTAAATTGTTAAGAGAATGAAGAGAAGAAGAGAAACATAACAGAAAGTAAAAGTGAAAATTAAATGCACAGCGGAAAGTAAAAGAGTAGGGAAGAAGGAGACAAACACACAAGAGTTTTTATACTGGTTTGGCAATAACCCATGCCTACATCCAGTCCCCAAGCGACCTGCAGTCCTTGAGATTTCTTCCAACCTTGTAAAAATCCTTTTACAAGCAAAGATCCACAAGGGATGTACCCTCCCTTGTTCTCTTTGAAACCCTAGTGGATGTACCCTACACTAGAAATGATCCACAAGAGATGTACCCTCTCTTGTTCTCAGTCAAACCCAAGTAGATGTACCCTCTACTTGTACCACAAAGGATGTACCCTCCAATGTGATAAGACAAAGATCTCAGTCTGTTAAACCTTTGATACTTTGTGAATGGGGATACAAAAGAATTCTCAAGCGGTTAGTCCTTTGAACACTTTTGTATTAGGGAAAGGGAAGAATCAAAAGAATTCTCACACTGTGTCATTTTGAATTCTTTGACAAGGGAGAAGGGAGACACAAAAGAATTCAGGCGGTATTCCTTTGTTCTTTTGGAAAAGGGAGAAGAAAGACAAAAAGAATTCAGGCGGTTAGTCCTTGGCGAATTCTTTTTGGCAAAGGGAGAAGAGAATGAAAAGAATGAATAGCACAAGTTTTCAAGATTTAGAAAACAAGAAAACTTTGGAAAGCTTTTGGTACAATGAAGAAGAAGAAGTTCAGAGAGATTTAAGGCTTGTAAAGGATTGATTGAATAAGTTTAAAAGTGTGATTGAATGAATGATTGAAAAGAAAATCAAAGCCTTGCTTTTTATAGACTTTTCATGTCTGGCCAAGAGGACCATTTCAAAGAGTTACAACTTTTAGAAAAACTTAAAACCAATTTGAAAAAGTCAAAAACCTTTTTGAAGAGTTACATCTTTTGATTTATTCAGAAATAGTCACTGGTAATCGATTACCAAATTAGTGTAATCGATTACACAAGGCTTTTATGTGAAAGGATGTGACTCTTCACATTTGAATTTGAATTTCAACGTTCAAAGGCACTGGTAATCGATTACCAAAACATTGTAATCGATTACAGCTTTTTGAAATTAATTGGAATGTTGTAAATTCAATTTGAAAACTTTTTTAAAACAATTTTGCTACTGTTAATCGATTACAACAATTTGGTAAACATGTTTTGAGAAAAACCATGTGCTATTCAATTTTTGAGAAAAACTTTTCATACTTATCTTGATTAAGCTTTCTCTTGATTCTTGAATCTTGAGTCTTGAATCTTGATCTTGATTCTTGAGATCTTGAACCTTGAATCTTGATTCTTGACTCTAAACTTTCTTCTTGAGTCTTGAATTCTTCTTGATTCTTATCTTGAACTCTTGAATTGTTCTTGATTCACTTGAATTGTTCTTTGATTGATCTTTGATTCACTTGAGTTGTTCTTTGATTGATCTTTGAGCTTTTTGTCATCACCTTTGTCATCATCTTTTGTTATCATCATTGTTATCATCAAAACACCTTTGAATCACCTTTGATTCACCATGAAGCTTTGCTTCTACAAGACGCACCCGTGAGCTCTCGCGTCGCCCTCCCGCCAAAGGGTAGGTTGCGACATACTCCAATAGTCCAAAATCACAAACTTTCTCAATACACAGACCAATTTCCTGCAGATAAAGGAATATACCAAAAATTGGTGGGGAAACTTATATATTTGTCGTATACTTGCCTTGATATTGCCAAAACCATAAGTATGGTGATCCATGTTAGACAAGTGGCCTCAGCATCTTAAGAAGGGGGGTTGAATTAAGATACCAAACTATCCCCAATTAAAATTTAACTCTCTTTTTAATTAATAATCAAACCTTAATTATGAATTATTTCAAGAACAATTCAAAATAAACTTCTTTAAAGTGAAATATAAACTACAATAAATAAAAGAAGTTTAAAGGAAGAGAGAATGAAAATTCAGTTTTTATACTGATTCGGCCATGCCTTGTGCCTATGTTCAGTCCCCAAGCAACCCGCTTGAGATTTCCACTATCTTGTAAAAAGCCTTTTACAAAGTCTGAACCACACAGGAACAACCTTTCCCTTGTGTTCAGATAACCTTACAACTTTAAGAAACCCTCGGTGATGTGCCATTATTTACTCCTATTTCTTAACCCTTTTTTGCACCATTTTAATTACTGATTAGTCTTAATTGTCAAATTAATTATGCAGTTTTATCATTTGGGCCTATTGGACTAATTTTGTGTTTTTAATTTAATTTTAGGAGAATTATAAGCAATTGGGCTTGAATCCAAAATTGGGCTTGGACTTGAAGAGAGTAGACAATTTTATCAAATCTTATCTTATCTAGATCAAATCTTATCTTATCTAGATTTTATCTAATCTAGATATTATTTCATCTAGATCTAGATCTTATCTTATCTTATCTTATTTAGATTTTATTTCATCTAGATTTTATTTTATCAAATCTTATCTTATCTTGTTTAGATTTTATTTTATTTATAGGCTTGGACTTAAAACAAATTTGTAAGCTTTTTTGGGGTTGAAGATATATAACAGCACCAAGGCTCTAGTTGGAGGCTCTCCTCTTTCGTTTTTAGTTTTAGGCTTCTCTTCTTCTTTTAGACACTTTTTCGTTTTGCAATTCCAGTTTTTACTTTTCGTTTTAGCAATAAAATTTCGTTCTCCATTGATTAATGGAAGGCTAAGTCTCAAGCATTATTTTCTCTTGAGGATCAAGCACAGTTCTCTTTGAGTTTCTATTATTACTATTAAATTCTGATCAATTTTTCCTCTTCACCAATTACTCTGTATTTGTTGCTATTAATTCATGCATGCTTAGTACTTGATTAATTGTCTCTACGCTTAATTTATGTTCATGCTTAATGATCGTTCATGATTAATTGGTGTATGTGTTGCTTAATCACATGATGAATGCCTTATGTTAAATTTCGCTTAGTAATTTAATTTAGGGTTGGATTAAGTGGTTGAATTGATAAAGGATAAACTCTCGTAACCTAGGATAAGAGACTTGCTTGTGAGTCAAGGGGAAGCAACGTGCTTTAATTCTGATATTTTCTAATTCAATTTTACTCGCTGCTTAATTTACAAAAACAAACAAACCCTCCCCAATTCGTTACTGTTTTATTACTATCTGTTATGAACGTTTGGTTGATCATTGCTTGTTGGGAGACGACCTAAGATCACTTTCTAGAAACTGCATTTTTAATGTTTATTTGATTCGGGTACGGCCTCGATCAAATTTGGCGCCGTTGCCGGGGAGCAGTGTCCAAAGGTTCATAATAGCTAGTGATTCGTGTTTTATGTTTAGTTGTTTTATGTTTTCGTGTGTTGTGTTAGTGTTGCGTTAGTGTTGTTTAATGTCTTGTTATTTTGTTTAGTGTGGTGTTTTGTTTTATTTTTTTTGTTCAGTGCTTCACCTATTTCAATTTTTGTGTTTTGTGTAAATAGTGCTTTGTGACGGATTTAGAACCCACTTTTGCTGATCTGGAAAACAAAGTAGTAGTGCAAATCCCTTAGCGACTGAATTAGTGACTGCTGCTGACAATTTAATTGGCGATTTTTGTTTTGATAGTTAGGGTTGTTATTTTTGGCTGAATTTTGGTGTGGTAGGTTCTTTTGACTCATATTTTGTGTGAAAAATACCAAGAACACTTGTTGTAGCCAGATTTGAGAGATTCAAAAAATTTTGAGAACTTGTGTTTAGCAAAACTTCAAACGGCCATAACTTTTGCTTCGGGTATGAGACTGACTATTATTATATATGTATTTGGGGTAGAAAAACATTTCCCATACCATGGTAGCCAGCCAAAGGCCTGCTGAGGTCTCTATCTAGCCAAAATCGCCTGTTTACTAGTTTTTTTTTATTTTTCAAGTTTTATTGTTTTATTTTTCTAAACTTTCCTTAGGTAGTTTCCATAATTAGACTTTGAATTTTTGCCTAAAAATTTTTGTGCCATCTTTTCATGATTTTAGGGTGTTGCTCACAAAATTTCAATTCATTTGGATATCATTTGAGGGTAGCTGTAGTTCAAACCTACACTCTTACTTGCATAAGAAGACAACTAATTGTGCATGCTGAATATAGTGTATGACTAGAGGCAATCCATCTGACTTACAACCCTTTGATCCTGACATAGATAGGACATTTCATAGATTAGTTAGGCATCATTTTGTACCTTTTGAGCATCCTGAGCAATCTATTATTGGTGAGTCTGAGCATTCTATGGTTGGTTATAGTTTTGAACATCCTGATTTTGAACATTCTGAGAACATGACACAACCTCAACCCCGTGAGAGGTCTCTATGGGAAATGGCTGCACCTGATTTCACCTACAAAAGCTTGTACATCCAATACCCTGACGAGGATGTCCCATATGTTCTTAAAATTGGACTGATCCATTTGCTTCCAAAGTTTCATGGCCTTGCAGGTGAAGACCCGCACAAACATCTGAAATAATTCCATATTGTCTGCTCCACCATGAAACCCCCAGATGTCCAGGAGGATCACATATTTCTGAAGGCTTTTTCTCATTCTTTAGAGGGAGTGGCAAAGGACTGGCTATATTACCTTGCTCCAAGGTCCATCACAAGCTGGGATGACCTCAAGAGAGTATTCATAGAAAAAAATTTCCCTGCTTCCAGGACCACGACCATCAGAAAGGATATTTCAGGCATTAGGCAACTCAGTGGAGAGAGCCTATATGAATACTGGGAGAGATTTAAAAAACTATGTGCCAGTTGCCCTCACCACCAGATTTCTGAGCATCTTCTTCTCCAATATTTTTATGAAGGACTCAGTAACATGGAGAGAAGTATGATAGATGCTGCCAGTGGTGGAGCCCTTGGAGACATGACCCCTCCTGAAGCCAGAAATTTAATTGAGACGATGGCTTCCAACTCCTAGCAATTTAGTGCCAGAAATGATGCTATTGTCATTAGAGGAGTGCATGAAGTATCCACGAATTCATCTTCATCAGCTAAGACTAAGAAGCTTGAAGGTAAACTAGATGCCTTGGTTAACCTGGTAACCCAACTGATCATGAATAAAAAATATGCACCTGTCACCAGACTCTGTGGTTTCTGCTCCTCTGCCGACCACCACATAGACCTTTGCCCTTCTGTGCAACAATCTGAAGTAATTGAACAGCCTAAAGCTTATGCTACAAACATCTACAATAGACCTCCTTAACCTCTCCAGCAACAGGTACAATCCTGGGTGGAGGAATCATCCCAACCTTAGATGGTCGAATCCTTCACAACAGCAGCAACAACAACAACAACCTTATTTTCAGAATGTTGTTGGCCCAAGCAGACCATACGTTCCTCCACCAATCCAACAGCAACAACAACAACAGCAACAGCCCCAGAAACATCAAACAGTTGAGGCTCCTCCGCAACCTTCCCTTGAAGAACTTGTGAGGCAAATGACTATGCAAAACATGCAGTTTCAACAAGAGACCATAGCCTCCATTCAGAGCTTAACTAATCAGATGGGACAATTGGCTACATAGTTAAACCAACAACAGTCCCAGAATTCTGACAGATTACCTTCTCAATCTGTCCAGAATCCCAAAAATGTGAGTGCCATTGCATTGAGGTCGGGAAAGCAGTGGCAAGGACCTCAACCAGCAACATCTTCCTCATCCGCAAATGAACCTGCCCAACTTCACTCTACTCCAAAAAAAGATGATAAAATTTTAAAGAGTAAGTTACCTAACAATTTCTATGCAGGAGATTCTTCCACTGGTAATTCTGATTTACAGAAGTAGCATATCCCTCTTTCATTCCCTCCAAGAGCAATTTCCAACAAAAAAATGGAAGAGACAGAGAAGGAGATATTGGAAACATTTAGAAAAGTAGAGGTAAACATACCTCTGCTGGATGTAATAAAGCAAATTCCAAGATATGCTAAATTCTTGAAAGAGTTGTGCACTCATAAGCGGAAGCTTAAAGGAAGTGAAAGAATTAGTATGGGCAGAAATGTCTCCGCATTGATTGGTAAATATGTTCCCCAAATTCCTGAAAAATGTAAAGATCTAGGTACATTCAACATACTTTGTATCATAGGGAACAGTAAGTTTGACAATGCCATGCTAGATTTAGGAGCTTCTGTTAGTGTTATGCCTCTGTCTATTTTTAATTCTCTATCTCTAGGTCCTTTGCAGTCAACTGATGTGGTAATTCATTTAGCTAATAGAAGTGTTGCCTATCCAGCTGGTTTCATAGAGGATGTCTTAGTTAGAGTTGGTGAACTGATTTTCCCTGTTGATTTTTATATTTTGAATATGGAGGAGAGATTTTCTAAAGGATCAATTCCCATCATTCTAGGCAGACCTTTTATGAAAAATGCTAGCACTAAGATAGATGTATATGCAGGCACACTATCTATGGAGTTTGGTGATATAACTGTTCATTTTAATATTCATGATGCTATGAAACACCCAACTGAAGATCTTTCTGTATTTTGTGCTGAAATAATTGACCATGTTGTTGATGAATACATGACTGATATTTATTCTAATTTGCATGCATGTCACTCTTCATGCATTGAATCTGAATTTGTACTTGATCATATGTCTGAATTTGATGCTGAGAGTGAATCTGAATTTAATATTGATTACATGTCTGGTGATGTTTTACCTCTTGAGATTGATTTTATAGAGTCAGATAGAACTAACCATGTTTCAGGAAGTACACATACCTCTGACTTTCTTTATGAGGTACAGGCTGAGTAACCATCTCTTTCTACCACTATCCAACCGCCTACACCAGAATTGAAGCCTCTGCCATCAAATTTAAAATATCCTTACTTGGATGATAGCAAAAGTTTTCCAGTAATTATATCTGCCTCCCTTGTTGATGAGCAAGAGGAGAAGCTGTTATCAGTTCTCAAGAAGCATAAGAAGGCTATAGGCTGGACCCTGGCAGGCATTCCTGGTATTAGCCCATCCATAAGTATGCATCGAATAAATTTAGAGGATGGGGCTAAACCAGTAAAGAAGGAGGAGGTAACCAAGCTTTTGCAAGCTGGAATCATTTATCCTATCTCTGACAGCCAATGGGTGAGTCCCGTCCAGGTAGTCCCAAAGAAAACTGGCCTCACCGTCATCAAAAATGAGAAGGAGGAACTAATTCCTACTCGGGTGCAAAACAGTTAGAGAGTCTGCATTGACTATAGGAGACTGAACCAGGTTACCAAAAAGGACTATTTTCCACTGCCATTCATTGACCAGATGCTTGAACGCCTGGCAGGTAAATCTCACTACTGTTTCCTTGATGGTTTTTCTGGTTATATGCAAATCACTATTGCTCCTGAGGATCAGGAAAAGACCATATTCACCTGCCCCTTTGACACTTTTGCCTATAGAAGGATGCCTTTCGGCCTGTGCAATGCCCCTAGTACCTTCCAGCGGTGCATGATTAGTATTTTTAGTGATTTTTTAGAAAATTGCATAGAGGTGTTTATGGATGATTTCACTGCATATGGATCCTCTTTTGATGTTTGTTTGGATAGTCTGGAAAAAGTTTTGAATAGATGCATTGAAACTAACCTTGTTCTAAATTTTGAAAAATGTCATTTTATGGTTGAGCAAGGTATAGTTTTAGGCCACATTATTTCCAATAAGGGCATTGAAGTAGATCCTGCAAAAATTTCTGTTATTTCACAATTGCCTTACCCCTCTTGCATGCGAGAGGTGCGATCTTTTCTTGATCATGCAGGATTCTACAGGCGCTTTGTAAGAGATTTTAGCAAAGTAGCCCTTCCACTATCCAACTTGTTGCAAAAGGAGGTGGAGTTTGACTTTAATGATAAATGCAAAGAGGCTTTTGATTGCCTCAAAAGAGCATTGACTACCACCCCCATCATCCAGGCACCCGACTGGACAATCCCTTTTGAGCTTATGTGTGATGCATCAAATTATGCATTGGGGGTTGTCCTTGCTCAGAAAATTGATAAATTGCCTAGGGTGATATATTATGCTTCTAGGACTTTAGATGTTGCCCAAGCGAATTATACTACTATTGAGAAAGAGCTATTAGTCATAGTTTTTGCTCTTGAAAAATTCCATTCTTATTTTCTTGGTACTCGCATTATTGTTTATACTGACCATGTAGCTCTAAAGTACTACTTGTTGAAGAAGGTTGATTCAAATCCTAGATTGATCCGATGGATGCTCTGGCTCCAAGAGTTTGACTTGGAGATCCGTGATAGGAGCAGAGCACAAAATTTAGTTGCTGATCATTTGAGTCGGATCAAACATGTGTCTGATTCACCCAATCGGGATGATTTCCCGGATGATCATTTATATATATTGTATAGTATTTCTGATTCTCTTTCTACTCCCTGGTTTGCTAACATTGTCAATTATTTAGTTGCTTCTGTTTTTCCTCCCTTAGCATCTAAGGCTCAAAAAGATAAGAGTGAATAGGCAATTTAGTCCCTGAGATTGTATCCAGTTTGCATATTAGTCCCTGAATTAAATTTTAATTCAAAATAGTCCCTAACTTTACCTCTGTTATGCAAATAAGTCCCTGCTGTTAAAATCTAATTTCCTCTGTTAGTCAAATGTCTATTTGGCAAACCTCAGTCCACGTAAGCATCCCAATGTGACAAGTTTGAGTCCAAGTCAGCAATCCTATGTGGCAAGGACTGAATTGAAAAATTAGGTTAAAAAGAAATCAAAAATGAAGTAAACGCATTTTCCCTTTCACTGTCTTACTGCTTGTAGGGTTTTTTAAGTGTTGCAGTTTGCTCTTCCCTCCCCTGCATTCTCTTTGTCGGTGATTCTGAGTGTTCGCGCTTGGCAGTCAGGTTGGTGGTTTTTTTGCGTTCATTTTGTTTACATTGTTTTGGTGGATTCATTTGGGGTTTTACATGTTCAAGGGGTTTCATTTGCATTGTCTTCGCGCTTCGTAGGGAGGTTTATGGTCCTTTATTATTTTCGTTTATGATGCTCTGTTTTTATAGATGACATTGCATGTTGTTGTGTGATGTGCCTATGTTTGAGTTAGGTCTTTTATTTCCTAATATATGACAATGTTTGTGGTTTCTGATGGTGTAGAATGAATGACAATATAACTTTAATATTGCACCATGGAGGAAGATTCACTCCATGTGCCAGTGATGGAAAGGTTGAATATATAGGCGGAGAATTTGACGTTTGGGAGGATATATCTGCAGATTTCCTGAATGCATTTATCTTATATGATCTGGTGAAAGCTTGTAAGAAGTATATCAATATAGGAGAATGTTTTTGGTTCATTGATAAGGACTTAGATTTTAATCATGGGTTAAGGAGTTGTACAACTAATGGAGATATATTACACTTAGTTAGGGATGCTTTTGAAAATGAGAATGAGATAAATGTTTATTTTCATCATGAAGTAGATCCAATTTTAGAAGAAGTCCCACAGATGTTGTACTTGGAATGTGATCCAATTCCAAAAGCTGTTGAGAATGAGGATGATTTAGATTATGTACCTGTTGCTGACCATGAGGAAGGTAAGTTTTAATTCATCTGTACTTGGTCCAACATGGTTACCATAATTAATTAATATGATTATTTTTTACTTGATCACCATTGATGCAGATGTTGGTACTGGTGAGCATGTTGGTGCTGGAGAGCAGAGACATGCTGGTGAGCAGAGGGATGCTGATGTTGGTGAGCAGAAAGATGGTGGTGAGCATAGGGATGCTGATGCTGGTGAGCAGAGAGATGGTGGTGAGCAGAGGGATGCTGATGCTGGTGAGTAGAGAGATAATGGTGAGTAGAGGGATGCTGATGCTGGTGAGCAGAGAGATGGTGGTGGTGAAGAGAGAGCTGTTGGTGATAGTGAGGAGGAAAAGGAAGTTGACAGTGATGAGTGGTTTACAAATTTCTCTTGTATGATGAATGAAGTTAAAGCTGAAGTTGAGACAGATGGTTATCATTCAGAGGAGCTTAATATCCCCATTAGTAGTGATGATGAAGATGAGGATGTTGAAGTTTATCCTCAATATAGTCAAAGTAGTGGAGTTGGTGAACAGAAGTTGGAATTAGGGATGGTGTTTGGTACTCTAGATGAATTTAAATCTGCCTTGATTGGTAGGGAGTTCAAGTGGAAGAAGAATGATAAACAGAGGGCTGGAGCAAAATGCAAGAAGGCATTTTGTGATTGGGAAATCTACTGTGCAAAGAATGAAGTTAGAAACTCTTTTCAGATAAAGACATTTAAGCATAATCATAATTGTTGCAGAGAAGTGAACAACAAACAAGAAAATAGACAATGGGTGGTCAGTAAACTTGAGGGCAAACTCAGAATGCAGCCAACCCTTAAATTTGTTGAAGCTTTGGAATATTTCAAGCAAGAGTTTGGAGTGCACATTGAAGTTACAAAGATGTGGAGAGCCATGAAAGAAGCAAAGCACAACTAGTGGAAGGGAATGAGAGGAAACAATATGGCAAAGTATTTGATTATGCACATGAATTGTTAAGGAGCAATCCTGGATCAATAGTTAAGATCAACACAGTGCCAAGTCCAAAAGGTCCACCACAATTTCAGAGGCTATGTATTTGTCTTGCTGGCTGTAAGAAGGGGTTTGTTGCTAGATGTAGAGCATTCATAGGTCTAGATGGATGTTTCCTAAATAGTGAGTGCATTTGGAGGAAACTTGCTCTCTGCTGTTGGGCTTGACGGCAATAACCACATCTTTGTTATTGCTTATGTTGTGGTGGACATTAAGAACAAAGACAATTGGAAATGGTTTTTAACTTTGTTGCATGAAGATCTTGGGGATTACATACAGAATGGGTGGAATTTCATGTCAGACGTGCAAAAGGTATGTCATGGTGTGATTTGCAATTGTTATCATAAGTTAGGTATTTAATTGAAGTTAATGACATAAGTTAGGGACTAGTCCAGAAGTATTTACTACTTTGCTGCAATTTTTCAGGGACTTATTCCAGCTTCACAGGGAGTCATGCCTGGTGCACCTCATAGATTCTATGTCTTGCATCTTTGGAAAAAATTTACAAAGCAATGGAAAAGAAAGGAACTTAAAGGAATTGTGTGGCAATGTGCAAAATCCACTACTGTTGCTGAGTTTGAAGGCCATATGGCCCATTTGAAGATAATCAACTGCCAGGCTTGGGAGTATTTGAATAAATGGCCCAAACAAGCATGGACAAAAGCCCACTCAGTACAATACCCAAAGTGGACAATATATGCAACAACACTTGTGAGGTATTCAATTCTAGAATTCTGCAGTATAGAAGCAAACCTATTATCACAATGCTTGAAGAAATTAGAAGTTATATCATGAAAACCATGGCTGCCCGCATGGTTAAACTTTTTGGAAAGCCTGAACCATTATGTCCAGTGCAGTATAAAAGACTAGAAAAAGAAATTCATTTTGCTAATCAATGGACTCCCATTTGGTGTGGTGATAACATGGGCCTGAGATATGAGGTCCACATGTGGGGGAATAAGGTTGAGGTCAATTTAGCTGAATGGACATGCACTTGTAGAGTATGGCAACTAATAGGTTGTGTTCTTTAAAGTTTTTTTTTTCATTCCTAACCTACATGTGTGCTGATTTTACAACTTTGATGTAGGGATGCCATTCCGACATGCCATTGCAACAATAACTCACAAAGGAGGGAAGCCTGAGGACATGTGTCATAAGTGGCTGTCAATAGAAGCTTATAATAAGACATACCAGCATTTTATTGAACCAGTCCAAGGACCACAATATTGGGTCCAAAGAGGAAGGCCAAAGAAAAATAGAAGGAGATCTGTAGATGAGGACAATCTCATAGGACATAGGCTAAAGAGGAAATTGGCTGACTTTACATGTGGAAGGTGTGGCCAAACCAATCATAACATTAGAAGCTGTAAAAATATTGGAGTTCCTGTTAGGTCAAAGAAATATGTTGCGCCACCAACTTCAAATGAGGATGACCACCTATTATCTCAAGATAAACAAGCTTTGAATGAGGTTGAAGAAGCTGCTGCTCATGTTCAACAAGATCTGGTGGAGATTAATTTATCTCAGCCTCATTTGTCACAAGATAGTGACATGGAGTTGATGGTAAATATTTGTCACAACAAAGTAGTTTTATCTCAACCTAATTTGTTGCAGCACTCCATTTTTATATATTATAATTATTCATGTTTGGCATTTGCACGTAGGTCCCTGCAACTATTGTTTCACCAATAGCAAGGAATAAGCTAACCATAACAAGAGCCAAACAAAGGAAGGTTGCTGATAAAGATGATGTAGTATAAAGAAAACGGAAGACCCATTTTTTGTTGCATTTTGAAGGTTGCTGAGTTTGAAGGTTGCTGATGAAGAAAACTGAAGACCCATTTTTTGTTGCATTTTGATATTAGGATGTGTAGTTGTATATTTTGAAAGCTTCACTGGCTTGTGAAATGATGTAAACATCATTATGGCCTACTGAACAATTGCTTCTAACTACCATGCTTTGGGATGTCAAACATTATGTGAAATTCATTTAATGTCATGTTTCTTCTCTTTCTTTTATAAATTATACACTGTGTTGGATTTGGAGTTGGAGTAGGACTACCTAGTTTAGTGCTACTTCAATAACTTCAAAAAGTTATACAACAACAAATTATATTTAATAAACTGCAAATTTCAGCAACAAATTTCACCAACAAATTATATTTAATTGAAATAGGTAATTGACAGTAGCAACAAATTACTTCCTACTACAAATTCTTCAGCAAAACAACAATTACAATATCAAAAGATGTTATTACACATTTTACCTAAAATACATTCCCCCTAAAACTAACATTACAATTAAAAATCAAAAACCTAACAACACAATGTTTGTAAAATTTCTCATTTTCTTCTGCAAAGCTTCAATTTGTTGCCTCAAATCAGCCACTACCATTGTTTCTCTTGAGACAGAAGACGAATTAGAAAGTTGGTTTTCTTCTTCAACCCATTGAAAAAATTGACAGTTATATGGGTCTGTTTGGGGCAATGCACAAGTATAGAATAGCCTTCCTGGGTTCCTCCTTGTTCTTACAGTTCGAATAGCTGCACGTCTTCCATGGTGGCATTGCTGAATGAAACTACCAGAAAATGCACAACAACTGCCACTTGCAGACATGGAGAAATCAAGTGAACAAGCAGTAGCGACTGAGCGTCAGAGGAGAAGAAGAAGAAGAAGCGACTCAGCGTGGGAAACCAGCAGCTTCGTAAACCCTAATTTATTTGGGGAAGAAGAAGAAGCAACCTTGTGTGAGAGAGCATTTATAGATGTAGACCTTAGTGCCACGTTGGACAGTCTATGTGGCACTGAATTGCCACCCATGCACCTCACTAACGTCGTCACCTGAGAATTTAACGACAAAGACTATTTTGCAAAACTTATGTAAAGTTAGGGACTATTTTGAATTAAAATTTAAGTCAGAGACTAATATGCAAACTGGTTACAATCTCAGGGACTAAATTGCCTATTCACTCAAAAGATAAAATTAAAAGTGATGCTAAGCATTTTATTTGGGATGACCCCTACTTGTGGAAATTGTGCAGCGATCAGGTCATTAGACAATGCATTCCAGATCATGAGACTGACTTAGTCCTGCAGTTTTGTCATTCTTCCGCATTGGGAGGTCATCTGGGTGTTCAAAGGACAGCTCGCAAAGTGCTTGACTATGGCTTTTATTGGCCCCCATCTTTAAAGATGCGTGGAAGATTTGTAGCACTTGTGAGCAGTGTCAGAGAGCAGGAAGTGCACTTACATGGCGACAACAAATGCCTCAACAACCTATGCTATTCGGTGAGGTGTTTGATGTCTGGGGTATAGATTTCATGGGCCCTTTTCCTGTCTCTTTTGGTTATGTTTACATTCTCCTTGAGGTTGATTATGTTTCAAAGTGGGTGGAAGCCAACCCCACTAGAACTAATGATGCTAAGGTTGTTGCAGATTTTGTCAGATCTAATCTATTTTGCAGGTTTAGAGTACCTAAAGCAATCGTTAGTGATCAAGGAACCCATTTTTGCAACAAATCAATGCATGCCTTGCTTAAAAAGTACAGGGTTGTACGCAGGGTATCCACACCATACCACCCCAAAACCAATGGACAGGCAGAAATTTCTAACAGGGAGATCAAGAGAATTTTAGAGAAGATTGTGCAGCCAAGCAGGAAAGATTGGAGTACTAGGCTTGATGATGCTCTTTGGGCATATAGGACTACCTACAAAGCACCCATAAGAATGTCTCCTTATCGGGTTGTCTTTGGAAAGGCGTGTCATCTTCCAGTGGAGATTGAGCACAAAGCATACTGGGCAGTGAAGACCTGCAACTTCTCTATGGATCAAGTTGGTGAGGAACGAAAGTTGCAACTAAGTGAGTTAGATGAGATCCGCCTAGAAGCCTACGAGAATGCCAAGTTCTACAAAGAAAAGACCAAGAAGTTCCATGATAGCATGATAATTAAGGACTTCATGGTTGGGCAAAAAGTGCTATTGTATAATTCTAAGCTTGGACTCATGAGTGGTAAGTTGAGGTCTAAGTGGATTGGTCCTTTTGTTGTTACTAATGTTTTTCCTTATGGTACAGTTGAGATCAAAAGCGACTCCACAAACAAGAGCTTCAAGGTCAATGGACACCGACTTAAGCCATTCCTCACAAACCCTTCTTTAGTGGACGTAGTGGTGGAAGAGACTTCCTTACTCTACCATACTCTTCCTATACCATAACTTAGGGAGTTTTTCTTTTCCTATCTCCTCCTTTACTTTTATTACATTTGTCCGATTCTATTTGATGGTTTAATTGCTTTTAATCTTTTAATTGTGCTACATTGAGGACAATGTGTTGTTTAAGTATAGGGGGAATGTTCTTTGGTTTTGCTAGTTTTGTTGGTTTTGTTAATTTTGTTAGTTGTGTTAATTTGTTAATTCTGTTAGTTTTGTTGGGTTCCTAGTTTATTATTTTAGGTCAATTTTCTTTGCATGTACAACTTGCATATTTTTCTTTGAATTATAGGATATGTTCAAGAAATGGGTAATTGTTTTGAAAATAAAAGTCTCTTGACATTCTGTGATTTGAAATCCTTGTTTTTCCTCTACATGTCATGATAGTTTTGAAAGCTCAATTTGGAAGTGATAAGTTTACCTTTGTGAGAATTTGAGCCATCTATCATCATAATCTTTTGGTGTGTTTTGCCCCATTGATTGCTTGCACAATAGCCTTGGCTTGATTCTTGTTGATGCTTCCTAATTCACATGCATATTTGGAAATGATTTAGGCAATTTTGTTCTTATAAGCCTCTAGCCAAATGGACCTACCTTGAATTAATTCCTTTGATAGCCCTTTTGAGCCTTGTTTTCCTTTCCTTGTTTTGAAGCTCACTACAAGCCTTAAGTGAAAAACCATGATATCACCTTACCCTTAAGGAATTTTGGAGCTTTGGAATTGTTTTGGGAATAAGTGTGTGTGTGTGGGGGGGGGGGGGGGGGGGGGTTTGTTGGATAACATGTTTTGTTGGCTATGCTTCATGATGTATTTTTGGGCCATACTGATGTACATTGTATATGGGTTAAATGTTGGACATGCTGTTGAATGATATGCTAGTTCTCAAATGCTACTGTTAAAAATAAATTGCAAAAAAAAAAATTCAAGTTGAATCAATTCGAAAAAAAAAAAAAGAAAAAGAAAAGCAATAAAGTTGAGTGAATAAGATCTTAAATGGAAAAAGAATGACGAGACTCTTGGCTCTACTCTTCACGTTTAAAATTTTATCTTTAGGTTTTCTTATTTTTTCTTAATATGCACTTATTCCCCATTGCTCCTCTATTCCTTTGGGATTTAGCTACTTATTCCATATTTTTCCCTACCTTGTCCTTGGCCCCATTACAACCTTAAAAGACCTTTTGATCCTCATGTGCTTGTGTTTATGGGTTGATTGTCAATTTTAGAATCTTGCCAAGTTTATGTGGTGTTGGTTTTCATGGGTGCTTTGAGGGTAAATAGTAGCCTAGACACTTGAGAGATAGAGTGTATATCTTGTGAGGCTTTATCACTTTTCATTCTTGAGCTGATTAACTATTTTGCCATGATTGGGTTGCTTGGATGATTTTCACAAATGTCTTGACTCTTTAGATCTCTTCATGTTAGATGTTACCCATTCCTTTCATTCCTTGATGTTCATTGAGAAATATGTAAATGTTTTTGTTTGTCTCTCTTTGATATCCTTAGATTTTGTTCTTTGTTTCATTTTTCCCAGGAGTGCAAAAGGCTAAGTATGGGGGGTTTTGATGTGTCATAATTTTCTCCTATTTCTTAACCTTGTTTTGCACCATTTTAATTACTGATTAATCTTAATTGTCAAATTAATTATGCAGTTTTATCATTTGGGCCTATTGGACTAATTTTGCGTTTTTAATTTAATTTCAGGAGAATTATAAGCAATTGGGCTTGAATCCAGAATTGGGCTTGGACTTGAAGAGAGCAGACAATTTTATCAAATCTTATCTTATCTAGATCAAATCTTATCTTATCTAGATTTTATCTAATCTAGATATTATTTCATCTAGATCTAGATCTTATCTTATCTTATCTTATTTAGATTTTATTTCATCTAGATTTTATTTTATCAAATCTTATCTTATCTTGTTTAGATTTTATTTTATTTATGGGCTTGGACTTAAAACAGATTTGTAAGCTTTTTTGGGGCTGAAGATATATAACAACACCAAGGCTCTAGTTGGAGGCTGTCCTCTTTCGTTTTTAGTTTTAGGCTTCTCTTCTTCTTTTAGACACTTTTTCGTTTTGCAATTCCAGTTTTTACTTTTCGTTTTAGCAATAAAATTTCGTTCTCCATTGATTAATGGAAGGCTAAGTCTCAAGCATTATTTTCTCTTGAGGATCAAGCACAGTTCTCTTTGAGGTTCTATTATTACTATTAAATTCTGATCAATTTTTCCTCTTCACCAATTACTCTGTATTTGTTGCTATTAATTCATGCATGCTTAGTGCTTGATTAATTGTCTCTACGCTTAATTTACGTTCATGCTTAATGATCGTTCATGATTAATTGGTGTATGTGTTGCTTAATCACATGATGAATGCCTTATGTTAAATTTCGCTTAGTAATTTAATTTAGGGTTGGATTAAGTGGTTGAACTGATAAAGGATAAACTCTCGTAACTTAGGATAAGAGACTTGCTTGTGAATCAAGGGGAAGCAACGTGCTTTAATTCTGATATTTTCTAATTCAATTTTACTCGCTATTTAATTTACAAAACAAACAAACCCTCCCCAATTCGTTACTGTTTTATTACTATCTGTTATGAACATTTGGTTTATCATTGCTCGTGGGAGACGACCTAGGATCACTTCTTAGATACTGCATTTTTAATGTTTATTTGATTTGGGTACGGCCTCGATCACTCTGTCTCTTAAATAGATCTCTTAGAATAAGAAGAAGAAGAATTCTCTCTTTAAGAGAAGGATATTACAATTGAAGATCAATCAAGATTCCTTGTTGAATTTGCAAGTGTTTTGGCCAAGGAATATTTTGAGGGTTATAAGATAATTTTGTTTTGAGATGATAAGAAAATATTGTTCAAAAAAACTCTAAGGAATTTCGTTTCCCAAGTCACCTATTTATAGGTCATTGATGACCATTTAAAAACTTCTTGAACAGTTGTGACTCTTAGGAGTTAATTTTTTAAAATTCCTTTCTGGTAATCGATTACATAACTGTTGTAATCGATTACACAGTTAGTTTCTAAAGAGTTGTGACTCTTCATACTTGAAATTTAAATTTTCATGTTTGGCAATCGATTACACATAAGTTGTAATTGATTTCATGCTTTAAAATTTAAATCAAATTTCTGAAGGCTGTTATAAAACGTTTAAAACTTCTGGTAATCGATTACAAGCCTTGTGTAATTGATTATAGTCTTTAAATTTTAAATTCAAAATTTGCAAATTTGTTTCAGAAATGAATTTGGCCACTGGTAATCGATTACATCCTCTGGTAATCGATTACCACAGAGAAAATACCATATATTTGAAATCACAAAAAGCTTTTGTAAAATATCCTTTGGCCAAACCTGTGCATCATCAATTAAGGAATGCTTTCTAAGATTCTAGGGACTAAGTTCATCATTTTTCTTGAAGGGATTAAACTTGAGAAGCGCTTATGTTTGGCATCATCAAAACTTCATATAACATATGCTTCTACAAGCCAATTTATGCGTAATCCAAGTGAATAACATATGGATGCAGTAGATCGAATACTTTGCTATTTAAAATCCTCACCAGGAAAAAGGTTGATCTTCTCTAAGAATAATCACTTGAGTGTTGAAGGGTACACCGGTGCAGATTGGGCAGAGAATGTTCTAGACAGAAAATCCACATCAGGATACTTCACATTTAAGTAAAAAGCAAAAAGTAGTGGCCTTATCTAATGCTAAAGCGGAGTTTAGGGACATGGCCAAAGGACTTTGTGAACTATTATGGTTTAGAAGGTTACTAATGGAGATTGGCTTTGGTCCTAGCATGGATATGAACCTATTCTGTGACAATAAAGTTGTAATTGATATCTCACAAAATCTTGTCTAGCATGATCAAACAAAGCACGTGGAGGTAGATAAACATTTCATCAAGATGAATCTTGAGGAGAAGATCATTCGATTTCCACTTGTCAAGTCGGAAGACCAATTGGCAGACATTCTTACAAAGGCAGTGTCCGGTAAAAACTTCCATGACTCACTTGACAAGTTGGGCATTAAAGACATTTATGCACCAACTTGAGGGGGAGTGTTAGCTTAAGTCATTAGAATTACCAAAAAATAAGAACATTAATTGAAAATAGTTGTCAAATCCCTTATATCAAGGGTCAAATTTACTTATATTTAGTCATGAGTATCATGTATAGACTAGGACAACTCATAAAATTAAACAAAAATAACCCACACCTACTATTTTTAATTTTCGAACATTGATTCTTTGAATGCAATTTTGGGTTATCAATTGAAAAACATAAAAATAAAATAAACATCCAACTACCGGAAGTGGCACACTTTTGAGATGTGGTATATATTTTACAATAGAATCTCCTAATCCTAGGTAAAGAAGAAGTATCCCACATAAACAAGTATAGTAGTTCAAATTAAACAATGACCTGAACAAAAGACATCACGGATGAAGTTTTGTTGGTAAATTGTGCCCAACAAGAAATAGTGGGTGCCATTTGTAGAAGCAAAGCTTCATGAAGAATCAAGATTGATTCAAAGATGTTTTGATGATAACAAAGATGATGACAAAGGTGATGACAAAAAGCTCAAAGGTCAATCAAAGAATGAGTTCAAGATGTTCAAGATAGAATCAAGAACACTTCAAGATTCAAGAGGAAAGTTGATTTCAAGAATCAAGATTCAAGGATCAAGCTTCCAAGAATCAAGATCAAGATTCAAGAATCAAGAGAAGAGTTAATCAAGATAAGTATGAAAAGGTTTTTTCAAAAACTGAGTAGCACATGGATTTTTCTCAAAACATGTTTACCAAAGAGATTTTACTCTCTGGTAATCGACTACTAGATTGTTGTAATCGATTACCAGTAGCAAAATGGACTTGAAAAAGTTTTCAAATGAATTTACAACACTCCAATTGATTTCAAAAAGCTGTAATCGATTACAATATTTTGGTAATCGATTACCAGTGCCTTTGAACGTTGAAATTCAAATTCAAATGTGAAGAGTCACATCCTTTCACATAAAAGCTTTGTGTAATCGATTACACTGATTTGGTAATCGATTACCAGTGATTGTTTCTGAATAAATCAAAAGATGTAACTCTTCAAATGGTTTTTGACTTTTTCAAATTGGTTTTAAGTTTTTC
The DNA here is from genome assembly GCF_004193775.1 of Glycine soja. NCBI lineage: Eukaryota > Viridiplantae > Streptophyta > Magnoliopsida > Fabales > Fabaceae > Glycine > Glycine soja. The sequence continues at coordinate 36,925,966 of NC_041009.1, forward strand.
TAAAAGTCATAACTCTTCTAAATGGTTCTCTTATCCAATACAATCCTTTACAAGCCTTGAATCTCTTTGAACTTCTCCTTCTTCTTTGTGCCAAAAGCTTTCCAAAGTTTTCTGGTTTTCTAAACCTTGAAAACTTGTGTTATTCATTCTTTTCATCTCTTCTCCCTTTGCCAAAAAGAATTCGCCAAGGACTAACCGCCTGAATTCTTTTTGTGTCTCTCTTCTCCCTTTTCCAAAAGAACAAAGGACTAACCGCCTGAATTCTTTTGTGTCTCCCTTCTCCCTTGTCAAAGAATTCAAAACAACACAGTCTGAGAATTCTTTTGATTCTTCCCTTTCCCTTATACAAAAGTTTTCAAAGGATTAACCGCCTGAGAATTCTTTTGTATCCCCATTCACAAAGTATCAAAGTTTTAACCACCTGAGATCTTTGTCTTAACACATTGGAGGGTACATCCTTTGTGGTACAAGTAGATGATACATATACTTGGGTTTGACTGAGAACAAGAGAGGGTACATCTCTTGTGGATCAGTTCTAGTGGAGGGTATATCCACTAGGTTCAAAGAGAACAAGGGAGGGTACATCCCTTATGGATCTTTGCTTGTAAAAGGATTTTTACAAGGTTGAAAGAAATCTCAAGGACCGCAGGTCGCTTGGGGACTGGATGTAGGCACGGGTTGTTGCCGAACCAGTATAAAAACTCGTGTGTTTGTCTTATTCTTCCCTGCTCTTTTACTTTCTGCTGTGCATTTTAATTTTTGTTTTTACTTTTGGTTAAGTTTCTCTTCTACTCCTTATTCCCTTAACAACATAGTAAAAGTCTTAGAAGAGTAATTTTTTAATTAGTAAAGCTTTAGGAATAATTAATTCAACCCCCTCATCTTAATTATTCTGAGGCCACTTGATCCAACAAGTGGTATCAGAGCAGGTATCTGGTAGAAAGTTTAACCACTTCAAGATTCATGGCCTCTTCAAATCCCTTGTTTCCTGAAGGAAATTTCATTCACAGACCACCCATTTTCAATTATGAGGGTTACCATTATTGGAAAACCTGTATGCAGATATTCATTGAAGCCACAGATCTAAATATTTGGGAAGCAATAGAAATAGGACCATACATACCCACTATAGTAGATGTAAGCACAAGCACTACAACCCAAAAACCTAGAGATAAGTGGACAGAAGAAGATAGGAGAAGAATCTAATACGATCTCAAAGCCAAAAACATCATCACTTCAGCCCTAGGAATAGATGAGTACTTTAGAGTGTCAAATTGTATTAATGCCAAGGAGATGTGGGATACTTTCCAATTAACCCATGAAGGAACCACATATGTAAAAAGGTCTAGAATCAATACCCTTACCCGTGAATATGAATTATTTAGGATGAACCCTAATGGAAATATCCATAGTTTGCAGAAAATATTTACACATATAGTAAATCACCTTGCATCTTTAGGAAAAATCTTTCCTAATGAAGATTTAATTAATAAAGTCTTAAGATGTTTAAGTAGGGAATGGCAGCCAAAGGTAACTGCTATTTTCTTCAATGTCTCTTGCTACTTTATTTGGTAAATTGCAGGAACACGAGATGGAACTTCGACGCCTTAATCGGAATGAAGAAAATGACAAAAAGAAGAGAAGTATAGCCCTTAAAGCCTCGTCATCAATACAAGAAGAAAACGAAGAAGAAGATTCAAATGATGAAGAAGATTTTTCTTTCTTTGTTAAGAAATTTCAAAAATTCATCAAGAAAAGAAGAATTGACAGACGTCAGAATTTCAATAATGGAAGAAAATCACAAGATGATTCTCAAGTCCTTAGGTGTTACAAATGCAACCAAATTGGTCACATCAAGTTCAATTGTCCTTCAAATGAAGAATGGTCGGAGAAAAGTGAAAAGAAAAGATTTGATGAAAGAAGAACTAAGAAAGCCTACATTGCATGGGATGACAATGATTCATCCAATGGTTTAGAAAAGGAGATTAATCTTCTAACCAAAGATTATGAAAGTGATGAGAACATCTCTCATCAAAAACAAGGAGAAAAAGCATGATCCTCATCTTTGAAGATCTAGACACTTTAATCTTGAAAAAGGTAATATCAAAACCATTCTCTTATTAAAATTTCTTATAAGTTGAAATGTTTATTCAAACAATTTGATTATGATGACTAACAATTCTTTCATTTGTTTGTTTTGATTGTTTAAAAATTATGAGTATGTGTTTTTGATTGATTTCATCTTATTTGCATGAAATATTCATTCATATATTTGAATAAAATCAATATTCTTCATACTTATGTTTGATTGTTGTGATATAATTGTTTATCTACATGCTTTAATGTCTTTGCATGATATGATATGTGAAATACATGATTAAGAATTATTCATAAAGTATTTTTAATATATTGTTCTTTAAAAAGTATTTTGATAATCACTCAAAAAAAAATTTCTCTCCTAGAAAGTTTTTTGCTTTTTGTTTTCTGGCTAAAATAACCTCTGGTAATCGATTACCATAATAGTGTAATCGATTACAAGCAGTTATTTCTGGCAGTGTTGCTCTCTGGTAATCGATTACCATATTTGTGTAATCGATTACAACGTGTCCCTGCACCTATATATTCAGATTTCAAATTCTGAAACCTGCAACTCTTCTCTCTCTCTCGAAAACCCTTGCCCCCAAATTTTCTTCCAACCATATCTCACTCAATTCTTATCCAAATCACTCCCCACAAAGCCAAACTTCATCTTTTTTTCACTTTCTTTCATTTGAACCGATTGAAATCTCAAAAAATCTCTTCAAATGGCGGAACCATTGAAGAAGCGAAAGGGCACTTCAAGTCGGAGTCAACGGCATTCCGGGTCACAGGAAATGCCAATTCCTTCCTCCATTCCCTCTGGATCATTGTTTTCATACGAGGAACAGCGTATACGGTACACAAACCTCTTTTTCTCTCGTTCCATTATAGACCTAAAATTCATAGATATGGATTTCTTCTCAAAGGAGAGTTTTGAATGCCTTCAAGCATTTGAAAACTCCAATCTTATTCCATTCATGTCTCCGAAATTACCTGTCTATTCTGATCTAGTCAAAGCTTTTTATTCTAATTTAGAAATTCATGAAGGTACCCTAATGTCTGAGGTTTATGGGATTAAGATGGTCATTGACCAGTCCTTATTCTATGATTTAACCCAATTGCCAAGCGAAGGTGTACCATTTGAAGGTGCACTGATTGATGATTGAAAGTTTGATTTCTCTGTACATGATGCCCGCCGGTTGGTTTGCACCAACCAAGCGAATATGACCGAAAGGCTTCTTATCGGTTCATTGGCTTTTGAAAGTCGCATCCTCCATTACCTAATTGTTCGCATCTTGCTTTCGAGATCTTCAAATCTTGCTCAGGTTTTTGAAGAAGATCTCATTGTTATGTGGGCCTTTCATAAAGGTTTACAAATTGATTGGGCAAATCTTGTTAGATATCGCATGCATAAGGCATTGCGATTGAATGCCCCATTGCCTTATCCTCATCTTGTTACCTTTTTCCTTCAACACTTCAGCATCCCTCTTGATTCTGAACCCTATGTTCTAATCAAGAGATCCTTCCTTATAGGCGCTTCAGTCATAGCATCCTTTGGTTATCAAAAAGAGCATGATGGCTCTTGGGTGAAGAAGGGTGCTCAAAATGTTGGTGAAGAAGGACATGATGGAGAATATTCATCTCTTCTTTCAAAGATTTTGGACAGGTTTGATGGTCTTCAAACCTTTGTTGGTGAGAGGTTTGACACTTTGGAATTACAAGTGGATATGCGCTTCAATGAAATGGAGTCAAGAATCACAAAGGTTGAAGAAGATGTGTCTTACATTCGTTCAAGCTTTGATCTTCCACCACCGCCGCCACCATCATCTTAGATTTCTATTTTAATATTATTAGTACTTTGATTTTGAGCCTTGTATTTTGACTATATCATTATGATATTTGAACAATTTACTATTTCTTTATTTGCATGGTGTTTGAACAAATATTAAGTATGTTATTTAACTATGTGGATTTTATAATTAATCTATTCATGGTTGTTACTTCATGGTTCTTGCTTCATGATTTGGTTGATATTTTTCCATGAATGTTGTATGGATGCTTAGTTATATGTGTATGCTTCAAATTTGTTACGCACTTTGGCTTTTTGTTGATGCCAAAGGGGGAGAGAAATAGGGATTAAATCAAGAACTCACATGAGTAATCAACTTAATTTTAAGAGAAGCATAAATTCAAAAACAAAGGGGGAGAATGGAAATTTATGTGAGTGATCGACTAGGAAAAAGTGTGTGTGTATGTTTCTTGATTTCAGAAGTTGTCATCATCGAAAAGGGGGAGATTGTAGAAGCAAAGCTTCATGAAGAATCAAGATTGATTCAAAGATGTTTTGATGATAAAAAAGATGATGACAAAGGTGATAACGAAAAGCTCAAAGGTCAATCAAAGAATGAGTTCAAGATGTTCAAGATAGAATCAAGCACACTTCAAGATTCAAGAGGAAAGTTGATTTCAAGAATCAAGAATCAAGATTCAAGGATCAAGCTTCCAAGAATCAAGATCAAGATTCAAGAATCAAGAGAAGACTTAATCAAGATAAGTATGAAACGGTTTTTTTAAAAACTGAGTAGCACATGGATTTTTCTCAAAACACGTTTACCAAAGAGTTTTGACTCTCTGGTAATCGACTACCAGATTGTTGTAATCAATTACCAGTAGCAAAATGGATTTGAAAAAGTTTTCAAATGAATTTACAACGCTCCAATTGATTTCAAAAAGCTGTAATCGATTACAATATTTTGGTAATCGATTACTAGTGCCTTTGAACGTTGAAATTCAAATTCAAACGTGAAGAGTCACATCCTTTCACATAAAAGCTTTGTGTAATCGATTACACTAATTTGGTAATCGATTACCAGTGATTGTTTCTGAATAAATCAAAAGATGTAACTCTTCAAATGGTTTTTGACTTTTTCAAATTGGTTTTAAGTTTTTCTAAAAGTCATAACTCTTCTAAATGGTTCTCTTGACCAGACATGAAGAGTCTATAAAAGCAATCTATCCAATACAATCCTTTACAAGCCTTGAATCTCTTTGAACTTCTTCTTCTTCTTTGTGCCAAAAGCTTTCCAAAGTTTTCTGGTTTTCTAAACCTTGAAAACTTGTGCTATTCATTCTTTTCATCTCTTCTCCCTTTGCCAAAAAGAATTCGCCAAGGACTAACCGCCTGAATTCTTTTTGTGTCTCTCTTCTCCCTTTTCCAAAAGAACAAAGGACTAACCGCCTGAATTCTTGTGTCTCCCTTCTCCCTTGTCAAAGAATTCAAAACGACACATTCTGAGAATTCTTTTGATTCTTCCCTTTCCCTTATACAAAACTTTTCAAAGGACTAACCGCTTGAGAATTATTTTGTATCCCCATTCACAAAGTATCAAAGGTTTAACCGCTTGTACATCCTTTGTGGTACAAGTAAAGGATACATCTACTTGGGTTTGACTGAGAACAAGTGAGGGTACATCTCTTGTGGATCTGTTCTAGTGGAGGGTACATCCACTAGGTTCAAAGAGAACAAAGGAGGGTACATCCCTTGTGGATCTTTGCTTGTAAAAAGATTTTTACAAGGTTGAAAGAAATCTCTAGGGCCGCAGGTCGCTTGGGGATTGGATGTAGGCACGGGTTGTTACCGAACCAGTATAAAAACTCTTGTGTGTTTGTCTCCTTCTTCCCTACTCTTTTACTTTCCGCTATGCATTTTAATTTTCGCTTTTACTTTTGGTTAAGTTTCTCTTCTACTCCTTATTCTCTTAACAACATAGTAAAAGCCTTAGAAGAGTAACTTGGGTTAGATAAAAGTAAAAAAAATGTAAAAATGAGGTAGTAGAAGGCAAAAGAAAGTAGAGATAGAGAGCAAGTGCGTCATTGCCACATTATACTTTGATAGTCATATTGGCATGATTTCTTTGCTCCACAACGGAGTACACCACCATTGTCCACTAGTACACTCTTGGCATTTTCCCTTCCCTTTTTTTCATTTTTATTTTTAAATCCCACTATCATGTTACCACTTTTATTTTGTGTGCTTGGAGAGAAAGATAACAAGTGTTGGTGAGTTAGTCATGTTAACTAATCTGGCTTTTCAGCCTACTTTTTATTTAGTAGTGATAAAATATTCATTCTAAAGAGAATAACTAATTTTGTATTTAATTCTACCATACAACACACCAGTGATAGACTAGTTAGGAAAAACTATAAACCTGGACATTTAAGAAGTGTGTGTCCTGCAGTACATTTATAACAAAAACATTTATATGTTTTTGCTTTTTCCTAATTCCTTCTTATGAATTAGTATGTTGTGCAGTATAATAACTGAGGTAAATATAGATATTTACCTCATGTTAGATAGGAAAAAATTGAATATCTAGTTGAAGTAAGATGCTTGGAGTATCGCCTCATTGATATTTCTTTGAATAATTTCAGCTTCATTGCGGATACGGTTGTTGAATCACTTCTAGAATCCAACATAAAATTATAGAAATCCTTAAATATCCAAACATAAGATTCTGTGTGCCATGGTACGAAACTTTAGCACTTTAGAGATTATAAAAAGATATGACATAAAACATATTGAATGAAAGTATAGTATAGTACTATAGAGTTGCTGCTAATGCTAATTACATATTCAAAATCACTCCATGAATTGGTCACTTAACAAATTGACTAGCTTCAAGTTGTTGCTTGATCCTCTCAGCTATGAAAAAATGGACAATGATTGAAGGACATACTATATAATAATCCTTTTGTCGTACTTTTCATCAATGTGTTTGTGTGAGGTGGAAAATAGATATACATGTTTGATATTTGTAGCCCCTTGTCATCGGTCTTGCAAAGTTATTTAAGCAAGGGCCCCCATGAAAACTACAATGTCAAATTGAATAACTGTTGCACCCCTTACAAAACTACATTCGGTGCAAAAGATTAAAAGAGTATCTTTCTCCAAAACAACTTTCAGAACAATTATCCAAACATGCATTAAACCATGTTCATAGACAAGAATTGTTTCCAAGCATCCTAATCTAGAATACGACAAATGATAGATACACTTTAAGAAACAATTATACAATATACATACCTCCAAGTTTAAGCTTTAATTTTCCTTTATGAATAGCTTGGATAACAGATAATCCAAGAGTGACAACAAATTTGCCACCGTAAGATTCTACCACAATGAAGAAAGGACTCTTTTGGAGGTTGTGATCACTATTGAATAACTTAGTTAACAATGTAGTCAAACGAACAAACCTACATTTGAGGATTGCCACTATAGAGATGTTATTAAGCATATTACAAGTAAAGAATATGCAAACCTGCCCATTTGATCCGTAAGCATTGTATATTGTTTTCCCTTTCTCCTCATTTCCACTACATTTGCGAATGGTAGCAGCTAAAAATGTAGTCTTGGTTGCACTTTGTGCTACAAAAATTAAGTCAATAAAGTCAAGGAAATTATAACATATCTCCACAACTTCTACCCACCACCATAATCACAAATAATTTTTAAATAAATATAGCCTTCTGAATGGTATTTTTCTTCCCTCAGATCACCAACACCAGGCCTTATGTGCACACCATGATACTCAACAACCTGCAAACAAACATAACAAGCATTAACTTAATGTCTTAAGAAGAAATTGTGGTAAGGTATTTACCTTACAGTTGACTAACTCCTAAATTAATGAAGTTACCATCTCTCCTTCTTGTATATCTCTACGAGTAAAGAGACCCCATCCATAAATGCCTGATTTTAAGGAGGATCTAGTTTCAAAAAGGTCGGGAGTATCGAGGGGAGCAGGAAGAATTGTCCAATACTTGAGTGCTTGCAAAATAACATACCTAATTGGTTTAACCTATAATGTAATAAATTAAGTGAGAAATAAAGAAAGAAAGATGATGCTGTTGGTAAAAGACCTTGTCAAATCAAGAACCAATCAATGTTGAAGCCTAAGAGAAACTCACCTGACAATATGGAAAGATTATTTTAAGACAAAAAATACCCAACCATGAGGTTTCTAAAGATTTGCGCACTCTGTAAAAGCATTTTGTATGATGAAGTAAAAGATGAGTGACCTGAGTAGGGTCCTTCGGTAAGATACTAGAAAGCAGAGTAAATGTAGAGAAAGCCAACATGGTAGACGAGAGGACCAGTGTCACCCTTGAGGTTTCGGTAATCTCGTTCTCCACCAAGAAATCCGGTAACATGTGACATGTAAGCGTCCCAATCTATCTTCGTATCTAAAATTAATTAATAAACGTACGTTACATAAGCTTCTGCTTTGAAATGAATTTGAAAGAGAAGGGAGAATGTGGAATTGGAACTTACAGGGGACAAATGCGATTATGAGAGAGACGAGGATGACATCGACAAAGAGAAGAGCAATTGTGTCACCGATTCAAAGGCCATCGTTTCTTAAAGGAGGTCCTGTGTACCGGCAATAGTAGCGGTGAGAATATCTTGAGTTAAAGCGCCCCCAGTAAAAGTGTCCTCCATCCGTGAGAGAGGACAAAGCGTCTTCCATACGTTACAAGAAAAAAGAAAAAAAAAAAGATAAATCACGTGGTAAAAACTTGGCATAGTGTGAAAAGACAACGACGATGCAGGTGCAAAATCGTCGTTGAACCGTAATAAATAAAGACGGTTTAGTAAAACCATCCTAGAATGGTGGTTTCTAAGACAATTTTTGAAAAACCGTCTTCATTGGAACACCATATATTTATGAAATTTCCACTGCCTCATATACGACGACGGGTTTTTAAGAACCGTCTTAGAAGGTGCTTCGTAAAAAACTATTTTTTTTAGTAGTGAATTATGTACATACCAAACGCCCCCATTTTACTAGCAGGATTATGTTAGACGATATGTTCTTTGGGGCATGTTTAATTTCAATTTGCTACCAATCACGTCTCTAATTTTGTCAAGCTTTTGGTATAATAGCACGAGCAACTTCATTAACAGAAACATATTTTATTTAGTACGATTATTGAACATTTTTTGTCAACACTTTGATTAAGTTGAATTTTAGTCATCAATTGTCAATTTATCTTTATAGCAAAGAAATATCTAAGAATTTTATTTGATCATCAACTAATACTTTTCCTACCAAGTTACTCTATTTTAGGATAAAATAAAATCTCTAGTCACAATTCTGTTCCAAGTCAAGGATCTAATTTCAATCCTTAACTAAGGAATTCAAGTGAGGTAAATAATCAATTTTGTCTTTAAAAGTGTAAAAGGATGATAATTTAGTTCTTAATAGAATGAAATTTCAAATTTAATTCCTAAAGGTATAAAAAGTGCAACAATTACATTTTATTGTACAATATAATATCAAATTAATCCTAAAAATAACAATTTAATATTAAATTAATCTTTAAAAATTATAATTTAATGACAAAATAATTCTACAAACATACTTATTGTATTTTTTACATATTTAAAAGTAAGAATTTTTTTTTTCAATAGCTAAATTATCACTTCTTTATATCTTTATAGACAAGAATGATCATTTATCTCATTTTAAGTGTCAAATCAGTTATCCCAATAACTTTTCATCAATTCTCAATGTTTTTGCTACATGAATAATTGAATAATTATTACACTTATGCTCTGATTCTTATTCAGTCTAATTGCCATGTGAGATTCAGTTGGGGGGCGGGGGGGTTCTTTTATTAATTTGTCCCTATGATACGTTGGTGAAAAGGCAGCCATGCCCCCCGAGTGGACCACGCCCTACGCTGAAGGTAAAGACTTCCTTGATGTCAAATTGTGGAAACCGAAGGGCTGGGGTTTACCAAACCCATTTTAGCAAAAAAAACTAAAATAAATGGGAAAAAAATAATTGTAACATGAAAGAGAAGCTAGACTTTGCCATTGATTTTCAATTATACTATATAAAGGCCATTCACTTGTCCTCAAGTAAATGTCAGCACGTTTATTTAAGGTTCGTATCATTAAGGTTCCAAGGATTAACGGAGAACAGGAATAGACAAACAATTCCGAGGGAAAACAAAAACTCGGAATATTGTTCTGTTTGCCTTTCTTCTCCCATTGTTCTAAATTTTGTATTTCACAAGGAAATACATTTTGTGATATTCTAAAGGTTCGTCCATTTCTTTCAGAATTCTCTTTCTCGGGTTAATTAAAATTCGTTTCATTAGCAACCATATATGCGCATGGAATGATGGTGTTTTTTAGTAATCTCTTGCAATTTTAACAGCATTACCTGAGTTAATTTTTGCATTTTTTTTATTCCTGTGAAGCATTTTTATGAAATGAAGCTAATGATATATATATTTTCTTGCAGTTTCATAATAATATTATTTAGAGATGAAGGAGAAGGTGGTGGGATGGAGGAGCAAACGGGTTTTTTTCCTTTGGTGGCTTTGTTTCTTGCTCGGTGTCTGTTCTGAGAAGACAACATCAAGGTTCTCTCTTCTCTCTCTTCTTTTGCTTCTCATTAGCAATTCTGCATTTTTATCTGCTATGATCTTTACGTGTGTCATAGAGAACAAAAAGAAAAGCAAAAGAGAGAAACATGAGATGATGATGAGATGAAAGCACTAAAAGGAAAACATTCCAAGTTTGATGTTGTTTTTATTCTTTTCATGAAAAATTATTTTAAGAAAAGTTAATAATTTTTTATCTAACAAATATTAATTTATTAGACTGTCAATAATTTAGCCCATTTTATATCTTCAAGGTTAACAATATGCAATTTCATATTTTTATAACTATTTATATATATTTTATAACTATTTATAACTTTATTAGGAGGAGTATTTTTGGGAGTGTCTTAAAATTATCTGATCCTTTTTATTGTTATAAAAGTAGCATTTCTAGTTAAAATAAACAAATGATGAGAGAGAGAGGGGCATAAGCAGAAAGAGTCACGGTTTCTTTGTCTTTTGTGTTCCCGTTTCCTATCACATGAGACCTTTTAGAATTCCATGTCCTTTATTAGCTTTTCTGTTAATCTATGGGTTATTATTTTCAGTTAACTTTCGCTTGTGATATGGGTGAATTACTTTATGGTTTATCATGGTAATGAAAAGACATTTCACAAGTTAGCTACTGTGATAATGGAAGGAATCAATTTTTGCCCCACGTCATTCCCTTAGGCCTGTCTGACTTTTAATTTCACATGTCTCATGAATCCTATATATCTATGTATCTACTAACCTGCACCACAGATAATTTGTAGTAATTTATGTAACTAATGCCTAATGGTGTAGTTTAGGTTAGTGTTTATAAATTTGGTGTTAATTAAAAAGTAATTTTTGGTTATAAATGAATTATTTAAATATTTTTTTCCTTATAATTTAACATTTTTTTATTTTTGTTCTTGTAATTTTTTTGTTTTAGACATTACAAAATGTATTTTATTTATTTTTTATCCTTAAAATATTTTAAATAATATTTTTTTTACTTTTTAAAGTATTTTTTATTATTTAAAGTGTGATTTAAAGTTTTTGAAAAATAAAACAAAAATAAAAACACATTTTACAAAAATAAAAATAAAATTATAGGGACAAAAATAAAAAAAATTATAAATTATAGGGATGCGAAATGTATTTAAACCAAAATAAAATTAAAATTAAGTAGTTTATGCTTAAAAAAGTTAGTTTAACATAATATTTTGTTTCTTTTTTGCAACATTTAGCAGTCTCCTAATACAGCTTATATTTCTCAATTCAATCTGATTAATTTGAACTCTGTCACATACTCTGCATCAATAATAATGATATGTTACAAAAATAACGAAATATTCCGTCTTCTGTTCAAAAAGCATATCAACAAATATTAAAGAATACCTAAATTTATATGTACATATCTTATGCAAATCACTTGTTATGCAACATTTGGCAGTCTCCTAATATAGCTTATATTTGTAGATAGTTTTCTTTTGTTGCAATTTGTACATAGTTTATATGTTCACGAAAGTACGTGAGTAAATTAAATCTCAAAATCAAACCAATAAAATTTTGACTTCTGTAAGTGTCTCTCATTGTTTCTCTCCCATTTCACAAAATTGACATTTTGACAAAAAAGGAAAATGAAATTTGTCCAGAACCGACATATGTATGTATCCACAAGTCAACTATCTCCAGTTCTAATTCAAATTCGCTGTCATCATATTCTTTGTTCATTCTTTAATATTGTCCTGTTGCAAACGCAAACAATAGTCCATGACAATTAATTATTCCACTCAATTTATTAAAGTATTTTTCTTTCCATGCATGTCCTTCATCTCCAGAAGAGGTTTAAGGGAGACCCTGGCCAAGAAATCGAGAACTTCTAATTCTGGAGTCATGCTGAATTCTAACAACCGCCAACAGGTGATACCATCTGGCTTTTAGAATAGTTAATTCGTTCAAAATTATAAAATAAGCGTGAAATGACTATTTTGTCCTTCTATTTATTTTATTATTTCAATATGATTCTCTTATTATTATTTTTTAATTTCATTACTTTTTTTTAGTGTGCCCTGTATATAAAAAGTTAATGCCAATTCTATCAATTTGACAGAAAGAAGAACATTATATCAATTGAAAATTAAGAGATTAAATCAAAGCTTTAATGATAAATAGACCAATTGAATTAATTAAATAAATAGAGGGATTAAATTAGTAATGTGGCTTAAAATAAAATAATAAAAAAATCAAATCTTGGATTAGATTTTTCCTTTTCGACTGAAACGTGTACATCATTTTTTACCCGAACATTTGTCTTGGACTTTCACTTTTTTTTTTCAGTTGGTGGTTGACAATGGTATTGTCGCGGTTACCTTTTCAAAGCCTGAGGGCAACATACTTGGAATATCATATAACGGAATTCACAATATACTTGAAGATGAAAACGAAGATCAAGATAGAGGGTATGTGCCTACTTCATATGAAATTCAAGTTGGGTCTAAATAATCAAGTTTGGTATAAAGTCAAATAGACTATAAGGCATAATAAGATACTTTAATTAATTGAGCGAATATACGTGTTCATATTTGTAGGTACTTGGACGTGGTTTGGAATACACCGGGAAAGCCTAGTAATTGTCAGAGGTACAATTTTTGTCTTCTGGATTATTATATTAAATTATTGACCGTGTACTAATAAAATCTAGTTTAATGGATTAAACAAGATGTGTAAATTGTTATAATTTTTTTATCCTCTCATTGATTTTTATGAATTAAAAAAGGATTAATTACAAAGACGATTGATTAATTGAATCGTGTGCGTGTGAGTCTTATAAATTCTTTCGCGTCATATTTAATTCATATGAATAAAAAAATTATTGATGGGTGTATTCGTATAGTTAATTAATGACAAACTAGTACAATAATAAAGTAATGCACGATTCTGCAATGAAGTAATTCACGAGACTAATTTATAATTATTGGAAACATACTGCAGAATATACGGGACAAAATTTTCGGTTATAGCAGCTGACGAGAATATGGTCGAGGTTTCATTCTCAAGAACATGGACATCATCCATGAATGACTCAAGTGTCCCCATGAATATTGACATGAGGTGGATTATAAGTCTTAGTCTCTGGTACCATTGTTTTGAGAACATTTAATTATGGGATAATTCTTAGTTAAGAAATATATATAAGCGCTAATTAGCGTTACATGAAACTAAATTATGTATGCAGATACATTTTTCGAAATGGTGATTCAGGGTTTTATTCATATGCAATATTTGATCGCCCTGAAGGATTGCCCGCGGCGGAGATTGACCAAATTAGGATTGTATTCAAACTCAAGAAAGACAGGTAATTAAAAAGAAAGTGTTTAATTAGAATGTATTGATAATAACGCACTATGATCATGATAATATTACTAATTTTTATAATAATTATTTTAAAAATTATATTCAAAATGATTTTTTATTATTTTACTATATGAAAATTTTTACACTATATGCAAAAGATGAAAATTTAAGTTTGATTTGTTTTAATTTAATCCTCATGTGAATTTCTTTATGTAAGTAAGATGAAAAATTTATTGAGAAATTAAAAGCTTAATTTTCATATACTATTGTGTAAATAATTCTATACTTTCAATTAGAAATTACTCTAGTTATAATTTTCAAAATAATTACTATAAAATGTATCAATTTATCACATGATTTATGATTAATTCACAATATAAAAAATTCTAATTAAAACTATCCTCTAAAAATTTAGACTAGAGTAAAATAGTTTATTTTGGCAAACAATTTTTTTATAGAAAAAAATTACTATGTGATTTCCTAATGGAAAAATCAACGACACAGGTTTAACTACATGGCTATATCAGATGAAAGGCAGAGAAATATGCCAACGATGAGAGACAGAGAAGCTGGACAAATCCTAGCATTCCCAGAAGCAGTTCTATTAACCAGACCAATCAGCCCAAAATTCAGAGGAGAGGTATGCAATATTACAAAATTGTGTGAAACATTCATCAATTTTTAGTTAATAACTAATTTTTGTCTAATAATATATTAATTGATTATTTATGATGAGATTTTTTCTTTCAATTATATTATTTTTTCACATAAGACTCGAACTTGAGATATAAGGATCATACTTAATATCACTTGGATCAATAACTATCAATAATAATTGATATAAATGATAATAATTTATGTTATTTAATTAAATAGTTTAGAAATCGATTTCTAATTAATTCTGAAATATAAAATAAATCATATTTAAAGGAAAATCCATTTTATATATGCTCAAATTTCCTAACAAAAATTAATTAGCAATTTGGATGGAGACTTGTTCATACAAATACTATATTAAAAAAAAAAAAAGAAAACTTATAGCAAGAACTACTTGTTGATTTATATGTGTGCTTTGTTTTATTTGCCAATTTTCTTTCGGCTGTTTTTACCTTTTGTTGGTTCGAACTTCAAAGCGCCATGAACGAATGAAATGATTGTGTTTTTGAATTGTGTTGGGCTCAGGTGGATGATAAATACCAGTACTCATGTGAGAACAAGGACAACAATGTTCATGGGTGGATCAGTGTTGATTCTTCTAATGCACCATCCGTGGGTTTCTGGATGATAACGCCCAGCAACGAGTTTCGCAATGCTGGGCCCATCAAGCAGGACCTTACTTCCCATGTTGGCCCCATCACTCTCGCGGTATGTGTCCTCAACATCTTTCTTAATAAGGAGGTGTGTGTTTGATTGTGTAAAAAAAAAAAAATTTAAAAAATTAAGAAAATATTTAAAATAAATTAAAAAAAAAGAAAAAGAAATGTGAGACCTATGTTATTCTTTTGCAAATTTCTCTTCTCTTTTCATCAATTTCTTAAAAGTCAAACCCACCATAAGAACGAAACCAAACAAAGCAGTACCAAATCCCAATTTAGTGTGTTTGCATATGGAAGGTTCAAAGACTTTTACCCGATAATTATATTTTTAGCCTCTCAAATTTAAAATATTTTTTTCTTAAATTGAAAAAAAAAATTAATCTCTTAAATTTTAAAAAATAAGTTTTTAATGTTCCAAGAAAGACAACTTTTATTTTTTTATGCTGCCAACATTTAGCACGTGTCTACTTGTGAGTATTATGTCACACTTTTTATTGAAGTCCTTTGACTTTTGAGACTAAAAATATTTTTTTAAAAAAAATTTGAGAGACTATTCTTTCTTTTTAATTTGGGAACAAAAATAAATTTATTTTAAATTTCATTGACTAAAATATAATTAAGTTTATTTTTTATGTTTAAAGATTATTTTAAAGCTAAATAACTAACTAGTGTACAAATAAAAATATTTTTTTAATAAAACTGTTTATTTTTTAAATATAAAATAAAAATTATAAGAAATAATACTTCTTAATGTCATGGTGAAGTAACATGTTTTACAATTACCATAACACCATAATATCCCATGACAATATCCTATGATGCGATTCTTTCTATATATAAAAAAATTAATGATATAACATGTTAATTTACTGTTTAAAAATAAATAATTATATGGTTCCAATATATACCCACCATTGTTTTATAGGCATATTGGTCTTATAATTTCAAATTTTTTCATTAGCTCTATTAATCGCTTAAAGGCTCGAGTCCAATACCAGATAAAGTATGAATTTAATGATCATAGTAAAAAACTAATATACACGGTCAAACAATCAGAAATTAATATTAATATATAACCTTTTAAATAATTATTATAAAAATTAATAAACTTATTATAAAAGATAATATTTAATAGAATCACAGTATAACATCGTTTTACATTACCAAGACATGGTCAATTTAATCATAAAATATATACACCAAAATATATAAGTTGATACTTCATGTACGTATTATTTCACTTCTAGTTTGCATATCTTAATCTTGTGCAGATGTTTATGAGTGCTCACTATGCTGGCAAGGAGGTAACCATGGCATTTCAACAAGGAGAGACTTATAAAAAGGTTTTTGGCCCTGTATTCGCCTATTTTAACAATGCTTCAAGAGAGGATGATATACTATCCCTCTGGTCAGATGCTGTGCAGCAGGTATCAGTTAGCCCTAGCAGCACAAAACCGTGACTGTATATAAAAAATTATTAAAGTTCTTATGATATGACTTATGAAACGTGATTTGATTCTGTTCTGTAACCAATCAGCAATCTAAAGAAGTCACAAGTTGGCCTTACGATTTTCCTAAATCAGTAGATTTCATTCCACCGAATCAAAGGGGAATAGTTTTGGGAAGATTATTAGTCCAAGATAGGTAAATGTGATCAATGCCCTGTGCCTACATTTTATTACTTCAATTCCATACTATAGATATCAATATTAAAGTGGCTAAAACCAAAGTATTAAAATTGAATTATTTGAATATTATTCATGGATCCTTAACAAAAATAATTATTGATTAATTTTTTTTTTATTTCTCAAACAAATTTCGAATTAATTAAAATATTTTTTTTCTAATAAATCAAAGGGTTAAGACCAAAAAATATAAAAGTGGCTAATGTTCCTTTTATTTCCATGCTTCACCAGGTACTTCAGAGTAGGTAAACTTCTATATGCTAACAATGCTTATGTTGGGCTAGCTTTGCCTGGAGATGAAGGATCATGGCAGATAGAAAGCAAGGTATATTTGGAATTGGAGCCAATGAAACTTATTTTTACTGGTAACACGTTTGGATTAAATTCAATTTTCCCACAATCAATTCCAGAACCACGTTGAAAGCCAAAACAATAGATAATTGTTTCCACTTTTTCAACTTTTCACTGTGATTTTGAGTTCCATAATCAATTCTGGTAGTTATCCAAACACACTATTACTTTCTTTAATTGTTTTATATCGATGTACTTAAAATGGATTTGAAAATTTTATGCCACTCACAGGGTTATCAATTCTGGACTCGAGCTGATACAAAGGGTTTCTTCCTAATAAATAATATTGTGCCAGGTGACTATAATTTTTATGCATGGATTCCTGGCTTCATTGGTGATTACAGATATAATGCTACAATCACCATCACACAAGGTAGAATTTATTCCCTAACCATCTTGTGTGTTAAGGCCAAAATAAGTCATTACTTTGCCCAATTTAACAATTACTTGTTTGAACCTCTAGGAGGAGTCATCAAATTGGATTCACTTGTGTATGTTCCTCCAAGAAATGGACCAACCCTATGGGAAATTGGGTTTCCAGATCGCACGTCTGCAGAATTCTATGTACCAGACCCTTATCCTACGCTCATGAACAAATTATACAACGAAGAGCACAGAGACAAGTAATCCAAAACCCATTATTAATTTACAATTGCTGTTTCTGTTTGCAAGTCTTTCTTTTCACTTTTATTGATGTAGGGCCAATTGTTAAAATAAGTGTTTATTTTAATAAAATAAATAATTTTTTATTTTTTAATACGTTAGTCTAAACTATTTTGGTTTAAAAAAATAGATTTCTTCTTGTTTTAATTGGTAAATATTATTTTTTTCTTAAAAATCCTTATATTTTTTAGGCTTAAATACATTTTTGGTGTCTAAAATTTAATATTTTTTTCATTTTCTTCCATCTAAAATATTATTTTAGTACTTCAAATAATAAAAAATATTTTAAACAATAAAAAAAGTGTTATCTCAAATGCTTAAAAAAAATAAAAACAAATATATTTTATAAGGATTAAAAAAAATTATAAGAATAAAATAAAAAATGCTAATTTCTAAATAAAAAATATATTTAAACCTATTTTTTTATTTTAAACCTGTTATGTCTCGAACTAGAGACCATTAATATTGTTGCAATAAGCAAATCATTAGTCCAGGTTGAGGACAGTAAAAGAAATATTTATATAAAAATGCTTATTTTAAAGTTACTTTTTAAGTTTAAATTTAATCGTAATTATAATGTATTTCTATTTTTTACAGGTTTAGGCAATACGGGTTGTGGGAACGTTATACTGATCTATATCCAAATGATGATCTTGTTTACACGGTTGGTGTTAGCAAGTATAGAAAGGATTGGTTTTATGCTCATGTTACGAGGTAATTAAATTTGAGCATAATTTTCATATATTTCCAATATATATATTTTGCTAAATTAGTCCTTTGATCCTCTTTTTTTAGTTTCTTTATTAATAAAAATATTTAATTTAGTTTCTTAATTTTTAAATTTGCGTCAATGATGCTCTTTCCATCTAATTGATTGTAAAGGTGTTAACGATCACAATGTATGAAAGTGATGTTTCCTATCTGGCTAACACCATTTATGCAACCATGATAATTAAAAGGATCAAATTGAATTTTTTATTAATAAAAAAATTAAATTGAATCAATTAAATAAAAAGAGAGATGAAAAATATTTAATATAAAAGTCAATAAGCGATTTGTGATCAGAATTGTAAAGTTTTGACTGTAAATTGCGCTGCAGAAGCACAGGAAATAAGACATACCAGCCAACCACATGGCAGATTGTATTTGAACATCCAAATCAAATAATAAGAGGAAACTACACATTGCAACTGGCCTTGGCATGTACTGCTGATGCTGACCTTCAGGTACATAAAATTTTACATAATTAATTAACCATTTTCTCTATGACTAAAAGTTAATGATTTTATAATTACACTTCTAAATTGGGATTATCACATTAGGTTCGGGTCAATAACCCTAGTGCTAATCCACCAGACTTTGCAACGGGGAAAATGGGAGGAGATAGTGCCATAGCAAGGCATGGTGTGCATGGATTATATAGGCTATTCAGCATTAACGTACCAAGTGATCGATTTGTGAAAGGAACCAACACCATCTATCTGAGGCAGTCAAGAGCCATGAACCCTTTTCAAGGAGTTATGTATGATTATATCCGTTTAGAACGACCTCCATTAACACTGATTTAATTGTGTTTAACTTTCAAGTCTATATGGTCAAAATAGTCGTCTCTACGGTCAAGATGACCGTGTATGTAGACTCTAGGCATTTTGTTTTGTTCTTTTGAACAAATTACATTGGTCTCTTCTCATATTAGTACTTATTACACGGACACCCCTCTTTAGATTACCATTACACACAATTATGGGTGAAAATGAGCCGAGTTGCTTGTTGAGGGCCTTTGACTTGGTCTATGTAAAGTTTGGCTCGGCTCGGCTTATTTACTATAAAGGCCAAGCTCAAGCTTTTTAAAAAGTCTTTTTAGATAAAAAGGTCAAGCTCAAACTATAAAAAAGCTTGTTAAGCTTGATAAGTCAGCTTGTTTAACTAACAATAATAATAACTTTATTTTATCAAATCTTATCTTATCCAGATTTTATTCTATCTAGATTTTATTTTATCCAGATTTTATTTCATCCAATCTTATCTTGTCTAGATTTTATTTTATTTCGTTTATGGGCTTGGACTTAAAATAGATTTGTGAGCTTTGGGGCTGAGGACCTATATAACAACACCAAGATTTCAGTTTATGGAGTTTTTTTTTCAGAGAGGAGAATAATTCTAGGATTTTAGAATTCTAATTTTTATTACTGTTCATGCACACTGTTCACGTAGAATAAAATTCGTTTTCTGCAATTTCGTTTCGGCTTCAATCTACAGTTTCATTTCTATTGATTAATGGAAGACTAAGTCTCCAACATTGTTTTCTCTTGAGGATCAAGCACAGTTCTCTTTGATGTTTTGTTATTACTATTGAATACATATCAGTTTTTCCATTTCACCAATTACTTTGTATTTGTTGCTATTAATCCATGCATGCTTAGTGTTTGATTAATTGTCTTTGCGCTTAATTTACATTCATGCTTAATGATCAGTTTCGTTCATGATTAATTGGTGTATGTGTTGTTTAATCACATAATGATAGCTTTATGTTAATTTTCCCTTAGTAATTTAATTTAGGATTGGATTAAGTGGTTGAACTGATTAAGGATAAATTCTCATAACCTAGAATAAGAGAATTGCTTGTGAATCAAGGGGAAACATGTTTTAATTCTATTGTTTTCTAATTCAAATTTACTTGCTGTTTAATTTACAATTCGTTACTGTTTTATTATTATCTGTTATGAACGTTTGGTTGATCATTGCTCGTTGGGAGACGACCTAGGATCACTTCCTAGATATTGCATTTTTAATGTTTATTTAATTCGGGTACGACCTCGATCAATAGTATATAAGATATGACTTGAGTAGACTAAGATGAAATTATTGTAGATATATTCTTTTTAAAAATATTTAATATAATTATATATTCAAAAATTGGATTAAAAATTGTTAATTTAACTAATAATAATTTTTGTTTGGCTTTATTAGTGTAAACCATCTCTAATCCATACATTTTTTAATATTATGCTCTTTTTATTTTCATTTGATATACTTTGTGCTTTAACGACTTGAATTCAATATGATTTTGTTTATCAATTATTTTTGGATTTCTACATTACTTATATAAAATTTTATAAGTTTCTTTTTTTAGTTAATATTTCACTAGGTTTTAAAATAATTAATTAACCAAATATGTCTTTAAGCAAGCTTTTAAATAGGCTCGTGGGCCAAGCCAGGCTTTTATGTAAACCGAGCCGAGCCTTAGAAAAAAGCCTATGACAGGTAATGAGCCAAGCTTAAGCCTTATATATTCAACTCAAGCCGAGCTCAAGCCTAATAAAACTTGGCTTGGCTCATTTCCACCCCTACACACAACCCCTTAACCCTTAACTTTTACAATTCTATTACAATAGCAACCTACAGAGTCACAATTAAGATGTTGGTAACAAAAATATATCGTGTGCATTGCACATGCTACTTTAATAAAAATATAATAACAATTTTACCATTTAATTTCTTCTTCACATGACATGCTAGAAACTAAGATTGTTTCTCGAAATGCAAAAATGGAAGGCGCTGAAGGTAAATTTCTCTTTTTTCTACTATCTTCTCTTAAATGTATCCAACCATACATCCCAAACAAATTAAAGTTGAGATGAGTTTAGGTTATGTCCATACAAAATTAAGGCTATCTTTATAATTAAGAAATTACTAATAATAATGGAATGGAAATGAAAAAAGATCAAGATCATGAAAATGTTCATTCATCATCATAAATACAATACACAAAATAATGGAAATAATGGATCTTCTCACATTATAGAAAAAAGCAACCAAAAATGAAGTACTAGAATTCACAATTCGCGTAAATCTGTGACAATATTAAGAGAAAAAAAAAAGATAAATCCACAAAATTCTCTCTAGTTTCTCTACATGAGCAAAATTGCAGCAAAAATGACAACAAATCCAATGATGGTGAATCCGTTTAAAGCATTGCCATTTTGAGAGGAAGAGGGAGTTGGTGCTTCATACGGAGGAGAGAAGATTGACGAAGGAGTGACGAAAGGAACACCAGGGGGCGACTCGGAGGGAGCTAGAGGAGGAGATGGTGGAGAGTCGACAGTGGTAGGTGAATGAGACGGAGCATGCACCAACTACAGGCATGTCAAACCTACTACAACCCCACCTTTGCACTCAAACCACCACCAACTACCAACAAACTCCTTCAATCAGCCAAAAATCGAGGAACCCTAAATCGTAGAATGTAACGACCCACCTCATCGATACGATATCACTACTCTAAACCGTGAAAATTTTAATTTTTAATGGAAAACCCCGTTAATTTGCTTATGAAAAATGAAAGTAAATTTTTCATGATATACATTCACCAAACAACACACCATTACATAAATGAATACATACATTCATACATACATACATACATATATATATATATATATATATATATATATATATATATATATAGGTATAGTAACTCAGTACACATCATTCACATAATGGAAAGTAAATTAGTTCATACATATAATTAAATCTGTGATTTACATCCTCAATTCAAAAAAAACGAATTATGAAACCAGCTACGGAGGAGTTGATTAACAAACACAACTCTACCAAAATAATCTCAACGTCATCACGTCGGCATGGCAGCTCCGCAAAAGAATCCCACTTCACATACTCTACTGCTGTCATTCTGCTACCATGAAAGGTTTGCAATCATCACATGTACCAATCACATGGCACAAAAATTGCGAGGGGTGAGTTTATTATAAAATAAATTAATAAAAAAATCAAATAACCACAATTAGTAAGAAAACATTAACAAATATCATAAGCTTACACAAACATTCATCAGTCCAATACACACTCAACAAATAGTCATCATCCATCCACAATTCCAATCAATCATGCTCAGTATGATGCATGCACCTAATCTCAACTCTCAAATGCAATGTGGTACCATCCTCAAGGAAATAGCCTAAGTGTGTCCACACGACACTCTCACTTAGGAAAACTAGGCAGTAAGTGTCGAGGTCACCCTGTGGTGCACAGGCAACTCCCCCCCCCTAACGGTGATCAGCCTAAGTCTAAAGAGAGTTTCAAACCGAGTGACATGCCCTCAAGTACAAGTATTCCTCCTCATGAGAAACTACAAGTACTTACTGACAAAGTTTATACTATTTCCATGCAATATGAAGTATGAAACATGGGCACCGTCAATGCACTGATCGTGGATAATTAAAGATTTTAAGTCATCCCCCTCCATAAATGCTTAAAAAACTCTTTAACCAATCTATTTCCCCATCAGGGATATCCAACATAGTCACTGCAGGTTATGTGGGAAGCTACTGTGTTTGGGGTGTATAATGACAACTTTCCCTTGTAAATAAAGCATGAAGATCTTTCTGAAATAGCACACAATGGTTAATGTCTAAGTATCTTTGTTATACAATTATGGATTTTGTAAGTCACTTTACACTATTGTTTATTAGCCAACTTATTGTTTTAAATACATACATAATTTGCTTTATTTTAACAATAATAGGCAATGACTAAGACAAGTATGCAAGCGGGGAATACCGATGTGTATGGATTCCTCGAGCCATACTCCATACAAAGGTCTGGGTAATCGCAATTTCAATCAAAAATTTATATTAAGAACTGGATGTAGAATTCAAAGATGGATGTGTACCTAGGAGCCTACTTGAATGGGTAAGTTAAATTGAACAAATGAGTTTAAATGATGAATGCACTATAATAACTTACTGTTCTCCACTGCAATGCACATTGGTAAATGGTCGTCATATGTCCTAAGGACAATGTTGTCATCTGGTTTTATTCCTTGCACAATAAGCCTAACAACTACCTGAAAGGAATTATTAATATATTAGTTGTATTTTATAATAGATTTAAATTATCATTAGTCAGGAACATTAATATTTTAATTGTATAATACGCATGCATGTTTCTATTGAACAATGCTTTGAAAGGATTTGATGATAGTTAACAAAGTAAATTCAAGTCTGTTACTAAATGAATTGTTAAACTAAGTGATTTAAACAATGCTTCTTGCCTTCAAAATTATATTTTTATTACTAAGTACACTAATTTGTTCTTAACTTTGAATATCTAAATTTCATAATGTATTTAGTGTAATAAGCAAAAAGGAAACATTGAGTGCGGGTACTACGCAATGCATTGGATGTTAACGATAATCTTAGGAAGTTTCAAGAATAATTTGGAAACAGTAATTGTTTACTTAAAAGGTAATTCAATTTTTTATAATTGATATTATATATGCTTATTAACTTATGCTTTATTATAACATGCAACATTTTAATGATGCAAGACCATTGTAACCAGAGAGAATGAAGACACTTCGTATCCAGTAGGCAACATATTATCTGAAAGTTAAAAATGAAAAATTGGTGTTTAAGTAATTTTAGAATTGTAGTTTTCTTAATTTACACTTTTTACAATTCATTTTATTTATTAACTTTAATTAATTTAAATATTATTTTTAATTCATAGTAAATATTCAATTTTTATGAATTTTCTGCTAAAAACTGTTTGAAAATTATCTGGATTGGTTCTTATTTTCAATTTGCAAGTTAATTTCGGGTAATTAAAAAACAAACAACATATTAAACAAATCCAATAAACAACATCGATTTTTGTAAACAACATCGATTAACAACAACATCAGTTTTCACTAAAAACCGATGTTGGTTACTAGAATACAACATCAGTTTTTAGTATAAAACAATGTTAGGGAGTACAAAAAAAAACTGATGTTGTAAGTCTAACTTAACATTAATTTTTATAGAAATCGATGTTGTTTTGTACAAATTTTACTCATTTATTTGTTATTTCTTACTATAAAACATTAATTTTTTTTATAAAACTGATGTTGTAGGATTTATTTGTTATTTACTTTTAGCGTCTATACTTTCAACATCGATTAATAACCGATACTGAAAGTCCTCAATAATCGATGTTAAAAATTTATTTTCTAGTAATACGCATCACTTGAGCAACCACTTTATGATCAATCAACTCAACTGTCACAATCCCTAGCACAACGTATTGGAGCTTTCGAGTTTCTCTCATAATAAAAGAAGGAGAATGACAATGTGTGTGCTTGAGTGATAAGGCTAGTTTGGTTAATTTTTTAAAAAAATTAACACTATTATTACCAGTGATAGTTTAGGAGAGGTAAAAAAAATCCAATTTGAAATAGTGGGTGCCTATGTAAAAGTGTTGATCTAAGGGGCACTACTACAAAATATAGATTTAACATCGCACGATTAACATCGGTTTTTCAAAAAACCGATGTTAAGAAAAGCACGGTGACATTTCTGTAAATAAGTCGAGTTAGTTAACATCGATTTTGACAAAATCGATGTTAACATAATATAGTTAACATCAATTATTGAAAAACCGATATTAACATCAATTGGTTAACATCGGTTATTGAAAAACCGATGTTAACATCAACTGGTTAACATCGGTCTTTTAAAAAACTGATGTTAACCAGTTGATGTTAGCATCGGTTTTCTTTATAAAATCCATGTTGTATTATAGACCAAAAAGTTCTTTCCCCCCGCGCGCTCAGTCTCAGAAACAAAAGCATTTTTCTCCCTCACCACGAAGACCTGTCACTGTCGCCTCCTCCTCACCATCGTCGTCGCTAGGGTTCGTGACCGCCGTCGGGGTTCGTGATCGCTGGGGTCTGTTGGAGTTTGACTTCAACATTTAACACCAACACCAACATTGCACTTTCAGCATTTTAGGAACAGAAACCCCCATAGTCCATAGTTTCTTAGTCAGGTAATTCCTTCTCTGCAATTTCTTGAAATGAGCTTTATTAAGTTAAACCCTATATGGTTGTTTTTCACCACCCCCATACTCCATAGTTAACCCCCATGCTTTAGACTACCTTACTTTAGTTAAGGTTTGTGGCAAGTAAACTTCAAACGGCTGTAATTTTTGACAAAAATGTTCGTTTGAGACCCATAATATGTCAAAAATAGGATTTAAGATTCAACCACCGATTTTTCCAAAAGTTTCAAGTTTTGTTATTCTATAATAACCCAATTTGGTCAATTTGCCTTGTATATCTCCTTGGGTATGTTGATGATATTATAATTATTGGCAGTACTATTCCTTTAATTACTGGCATACATGATAACCTGCATTTATCACTTTGTTAGAGGATGAAGATTCCATCCTACTTAAAATTTCACTCTAAGATATACACAAAAATTGACTTCAATTAGATACAGTTCATGTATCAAAAGCTTTAAATGGTTGAGCAAGGTAGAGACATAAACCCAAAATTAATTTGTTTGGCCTACAGATGAAGAAGGTGACATGTTATTTAGACCCTAAAATAATCTCTACTACAAAGCATAACCACTCTACAAATAATTCCATTGTATATAAGCTGAAACAATTTTTTCTTTTATGATGTATGGACACATTTTTTTTCGGAATTTTCAATGACAAAGTGAAAGAATGCACATATGAACACATAGAAGCAAATGAATTAGTAATTAAAATCAGCAACACACAAGAAAGCATGTTGGTAATTAAAATCAGCAACACGTAAAAATGAATTACAATCAGAATTTTTGTTCTATCTTGGCATTTCCCATTTCTCTTCTTTCGATCATTTGGTTTCTCTTCTGCTAAAAACTGGATTAAATAAGAAAGTTAACCATAGACATTAAGTTGTATATGCCAAGTTTTAATATTTATTTTCTCTTCTTTGGCTTTTGGTTGCTTCTCTGCGGCAGATTTAGTTGCAAGGCATAGGGAGTACCTCTACCTTGGTGGTTTGCTTTCTTCTGGGTTGTCCATTTATCAATTGCACTCTTCAAGTTTGAGTTAACTAGCAATGTTGTTCTATTCTTTTAGTGTGACTGATAAACTATATTATTAATAGAAACATCATGTATTAGATATATTCTATTCTGGATAAGAAGCAAGTAAACCCTAATGTTGAATGATTCCTTGGTCCAAATGACTACATAAATCAATATGAATTAGAGCAATATACTACTGGCATAGCACATAAACAAGTCATATCAGCATTAGACATAATTTATGTACTGCCCCTTTGTTTATGTACTACTAACACAATATTATCTAAAAGTTAGAAATCAAACATAGGATGTTAGGGAACTATGTAACTTTAGGTTACTTAATTAGTTTATCGTACTTTGCATTACATTTTTTACAATTGCTATTTCATTTTAACATTGAATAACCTTTGTTGATAGTTATTCATAGTTATCAATTGATTTTTTACAATTAATAGTTTACTAGCTAGTTTTTTGCTAAAACCTATTTGAAAGAAGAATGCAAATCATATATGCTATGTGGTCTGATTTTAAATTTACAGGTTAAATTTTGGTTTTTTTGTAAAAACAGAGAGAGTATTTAAAAAAAATTCTTGAAAACAACATCGGTTATTTGTAGAAAATCGATGTTAACGTATGTTAACATCAGTTTTCTACAAATAACTGATGTTAACGTTTTGGATATTAACATCGGTTTTTCCAAAAAAACTTATGTTAACTGTCAACATTAACACATACGTTAACATCGGTTTTCTGTAAAAAAAAAAAAAAACCGATGTTAAGTTACATTAACATCGGTTTTTTCAAAAAAACCAATGTTAACTGTCAACATTAATACATATTTTTGGGTGTAATTCTTATTATCAACATCAGTTATTTAAATAACCGATATTGTAAATTTAACGTTAACATCGGTTTTTTAAAACCGATGTTAACGATAATACATTCAACATCGGCACTTTCAACACCGATGTTGAAAGTCATAAATAACCGATGTAGAAATCATATTTTCTAATGGTAGGGAGACAAATATAATTTGCTCTATTCTTTTTCATATTAGAGTTAGTGAACAAGAAAGGGGTTTAGTTTAATTGGTTTAGTAGAATGTGTGTGAGTGTTATAAACCCTTGGTATCATGTTCAATTCCTACACATCAAAAAATATATATTAGAGCTAGTGGAAAAGCATGATTAGCTAGAAAAAAGTTATTGATATATATAAAAAAAAAAATTCATCTTAATCTACAATTGTTGCCTTATGTGTGTGTCCACATTTCAAACAACCAATAATTAAATGACATTTTCTTTAATGTTATATTCAAGAATGGTAGAGTTGAGAAAAAAAAAAACTTATGACTTGGGGGTATGAAACTAAAGGAACCAATTTGAATTGATCCAAAACTGAATCGAACAACTTACAAATTTATTTTGGAGAAAAACCTGAACCAAATCACTTTATAAAAATGATTTGGTTAATCAAACTATTTTTAAAAAAGAGTTATAGTCCGGTTTCAGATCAATTCTTTAGAAAAATGGATCCATATATGGGTATAATTAAAAGGGATAGTTGAATTGTCTAAACTTTTGCCTCTTCTTGTGGATGCATATGAATTTTGAGTGACCAATTTTATCACATAAGTTACATTTATCAGGATCAAATGGAGAATTGGATAAGGATGATCTTTAGATAAGTCTTTAGTAAGACAAACAACTCCATCTCTTGGTTTTTCAAATGCAGTATTCATTTATCTTAACAAAGTTGGCTTGCTCTAACTTTCTTCAAGATTAGTCTTGATTTTCCCTTTTAAATTCTCATTTGATTTCTTCAATAAAGCATTTTAACAAATAATTAGTTTGTACTTTTCTTTGTATTTTTTACATTATATACTAAGCATATGAGAATTTAGAGTTAATTTGGTTTAGCTTATAAGTTACTATTGAGTTAAAATTAAAAATAAGAAATTAAAAAACTTGAAGTTGTTGGACAATTTTAAATATTTTTAGCTTTTTTTAGAAAATTATATATATATATATATATATATATATATATATATATATATATATATATATATATATAATAATGTTGTGCAAGACATCATCATGTTTCATTTTCTGGTTATTATTATTAAAATAATTACAAAAATATCATTTGATTGTTTTACTATACTATTTTTAAATATTTATATAAATAAAGGAAATAATTTTTTTAAGTTAATTAATTGTTTCCTGTGTGTATTTTTAAACAAAGAAACAATATGATATATTTATAATTATTTGTAAATGCAAGAAATAATAAAAAAATGCATTTTGAAATTAAATAAACCTTTAATTATTATTATTATTATTATTATTATGCTATTACGTTTCTTTATATTAATATTTTTTGTTTGTTTCCTTTTCTCAAAATATTAAAATTTTTAAAATCATAATTTTTACTTTTAAAAAAATAAATTATTTTTAAATTATTTTTTACTGTTGATTTAAATTATAAAAGCCATTTTAAAAACAGGTTTATAATTACGTGGCGTTTTTAGAGTTTCTTTTTCTGCTTTTAGTTTTCTAAAATTTATTAATGCTTTTTTAAAACAAATCAAAAATTAAAAAGAAAAAAAGAATTCTGCTAAATATGCACCACGACACAAACGTACCAGAGGGTATCAAATACAACTCTTAATTCCTTGTATTTTATACAGTCTTGAGAAAGTCTTGTAAATAAAAAAAAAAAAAAAAAAAAGCTGAAACTGGGATTGGTATTCACAAGACATTATGTTTGTCTCCATTGTCACTAAGTACAACAAATTAGGAGAGGGGAGAGTGATTCAGAATAAATGAAAAAAAAAAACTTTTAATTGATTAAACTGTCCATCCACCTACTCTTCAAGCTTATTTCCTTTGCCTCTCGTCATCCAAATTCTTTGGGTTTCATTCACCACTTCTTGAGTTACCCCTAATCACCTCCTTAACATCAAAAGTAAAGAACACAACCACTGCTACTACCACTTGAAAACATAATTAAGACTCTTTTACGAGAGTTGTGATTTGCATTTACTAAGTCTATACCCCATTTCCCATGTCCAACACCTTCGCGATTGATTTCATTTATGCAAGTAGAAGAATTGATATCATTATTTATAGATATAAAAGTTGAAACAAATAAATTGTAATATTTCCTTACAATTTATAAAATCTGCACACTCATTCAGAACATACGTTGCATCAACTTTATCATTGCATAACATTTTTTTTCTCCGGTAATAAACTAGTAAAATGTGAAACAACAAAATTACTTTTTTGTATCAGGTTGTGTAATTATTTTTTTATCAGTTATACTTTGTGTGTTCTTCTTATTTTATATTTTCATTATTACATGTATTAATGCAGTAAGATATAGAAATAAATTGAGGGACATAAATTTATACGAAAATGTGAAAAACAAAAAAAAAGTTATCAAAATATATTCCCTTTGATCTATTTTCATAGATTATTTAACAAAAAATTCAACTTTTTCAATAAACGGGAAGGACGTGCGTGTGGGACAGTCTAACAGAGCCCGTGAGTTTTGTTACGAAGTAATATATAATAGTAGTATGTTATATTTGTTGTAGTGTAAAAAGATAAAGGTTCCGAGCGCATTACGAATGTTGAGTGCTTCAAAAGAGGATAAGCTGATGATGCATGTGTTCCCATTGTGTAGTACCAGTAGTGAGACTATCATACATGCACTTGCACAGAGATCCTCCTTTTGCTGGCCAAGTATGGAACAAAATGACATGCAACTCCCTTTCTAATTAACTGATTAATATTTGGATGCTTGAGAATATAAGGAAGAAAGCCCAAAGGAAGGGGCACGATAGAATTAATGTCTCATGTGAGAGTCATGTGACTTATGTAGGGACTAATAAATAAATAAATAATTAAGGATTAAATTGTAATTAAATCAATTAAGAGAAATTTCTAGAGGTAACTGCTACTTGATGAGAGTAGTGGTTATAAAAGGGGATTAATACCCACTAACGTGAAATAAGATCCTCTTCAAAAGTGTTTTCTCTTACTCATAGTCATCACGAACATAAAGAAAGGCAGAAAAAAAGGTCTAAGGAGTGAAATCTTATTTCACTCATTTTCCAAGGAAATCAAAGTACACCTGAAAGAAGTCTTCATATGGAGAAAGGTACAAGTCTTCCTGTGGAGAAAGGTACGCATTATGTGTTTATCTATTGTTTGTGAGAATCATATGTGTTTCAAGATCATGTTAGTTTTCTATAATTGATAATATATGAGATCCATTAATGTTTTACATGTGGTATCAGAGCATGTGTTATGAAATTTATAATTCTTCAAGAATGATTTAATTTCTTCCAATTATGCATGAATCTTAATTATGAAATTTAGGAATTTTTTTTCGCTGCAAGTATGAAATCTTATATTGAAAAGGGTATGAATGCGTAAAATTATATTATTTTGATTGCGTTCAATGAAGAAAAACTTTACATAGTGGGTACTTTGAATTGTATATATTAAATTTGGAGAAAGATTTCATATTTATCCTTTTGTGCTATCTAATTTAATTTGATTTATATACCCAAAGGAAATAGATACTACTAATTGGTGCATATTTAATTGCCAAATAATGTTAAGAATTTTTATTAGCATCATCATGTTTGTATGTTGTGTGTTGGTGTATCACCCAAAGGAGAACATCAATATACATTGACCGTTATCTGAATGAATCATATGTATGAAATATATTTTATGTCTCAAAATATTTATGTGAATTTTATTATGTAATACATGTTCTCAATTCACTTAATTCTTATGTTTCATCTGTGCCAATTTTAATGGGTTTAACTTCTCTGACTGAAATGTCAGGGCTCAACCCTGGACAAGCAGTGGAAACTACCAAGCTGGAGTACGGTAGGGGCAGAGGGAATTTCCGGTGGAACGGTGAAATGCGTAGAGATCGGAAAGAACACCAACGGCGAAAGCACTCTGCTGGGCCGACAAGTCCAATTTTACCTCGGTGTTTTCGATCATGATCTTGTTATGTTGGAAGAGAAGTTTGTTACTATTATTGATGCTAGTAGCAATGAAGAGAAAACTCATTATAAAGTTTGGGAAAGATCTAACAGACTCAGCCTAATGTTGATGAGAATGATTGTTGCAGACAGTATTAAGACAACTCTCCCTAAAATTGAAAGCGCTAAAAGGTTTATGGGGTCAGTGGGAGAGCCCTCTCAAACAGCTAATAAGTTTGTTGCTGGGACATTAATGAGTACATTGACCACTATGAAGTTTAATAGTTCAAATGATGCAATCCTACCCCGCAAGGGCATTGGATAGAAAACTCCAAGTAGATTGGGCCAGAGATGCAAGAGAAGGCCCTAGGGTTTTTATGAGCCTTAGGGTAGATTTCGGGCCCATGGGCTAAGTACGAGCCCACTTATCTTTGTAAATATTAGATTAAGGTTTCATTATTTTTGGGCCTTGTATTTAGGGCTCCATAATGTAGGTAGGGTACCCTAGAAATATAGGATTTTTCAGCCCTTGTATTTTAGGGCACCTAGACTAGTTTTTGTATTAGGGGTAGTTTTGTAATTTCACATGCACTAAGTGGATATTTGATGTGTGTGGTTGGAAATAAATTTAATTGAATTGATAGAAGCCCAATCCAATTAAATTTTAGAGGGGGAGGTGAGCATTTGCTTACTACACACCATTGTCACATCATATAGTCACACTTTGTGCATGTCCTTCATGCTTTTCATGCCTCATGACACCTAAGCACACTTAGTGGAGAATCTTGGAATTGATCTTGGATTAGTGGGATGAACCATAACTAAAATTCACTAATCATAATTAGTGAAATTTTGGCTCCAAAGTTTGGCTCCACAAATTCAATTTCAAATTCAAGTGAAATTTGAATTTCCCTCCAATTTTGTGTGACACTTAGGCTATAAATAGAGGTCATGTGTGTGCATTTTTTTCAACTTTGATCATTTGAATATTAAACTTCAGATTTCAAAGCTCATTTAGAGCACAAAATTTCGTGCTCTTCTCTCCCTCCCTTCATTCATCTCCTTCTTCCTCCAAGCTCTTATCCATGGCCTCCTATGGTGGTGAGCTTCTTCTAGACTCATCTTCTCCTTGAAGTGGCGTCTCCTCTCTCTCTTCCTTTCTCCATTCCGCTGCCATTCATCTTCCAAGAAGCAAAGGAATCCATTGATGAAGAAGATCCTAGGCCTACAAGCTCCAATGGAGCTTGCATCATGTGGTATCAAGAGCATCTTCATCTAGGTGATGTTTTTTTGCTTCCTCTATCTTTTTGTTCGGTGAATTCTCTTCAATTCCTTGTTCTTCATCTTATTCTCCATGTATATCCTCCATTTTCTTGTGGTTTGGTGCTGTTTAGAGTAGATTAAAAAAAAATAAACCGATTAAATCTTAGATCTACACTTGTTCTTGCATTTCTATGGTTCAAATTTTGTAGATCTACTCTTGAATCATGTTTTTGTGTTGATTTTAGGTTCTATCATTTTTCATTCATAATATTCTTGTGCTGAACCTTAGATCTAAATCTTCTTCCAAAATATTGATTAGAAAAAAAACACAAAAATCTAAGTGTAAATCACTTAATCCATGTTGTCTTAGAGTCATGTTTAGTCATAGTAATTGTCACATTATGTTCTAAGTTTGTGTTGAATTTTTATTTTGTTGATTGAATTCTAGATACATTTGTTCATGTATTCTTGTCATTCTTAGCCTATCTTTTGAATTTTGAGTCTAATTCATGCATGTTATTTAGTTCATAACATGTTCTAAATCAATTCCTAGAAGTAGTCTTGTTGTTGAACTCTTATTTTTTTTTCTAAGTTTCCTACATGATGCCTATGATGAAGTTGAGTTGTGGTGCTGAGTTGTGGCTGGATTTGTGAATCAAAATAAGTCTTAAGCTCTCTTGAATTGTGTTATTCAATATAATTGAGCATAAGCAAACACAAATTGTAACTATCCAAGCCTTAAGCAACATAAACACTACTCTTGATTTCTAGGTTGAAATCGCTGGTGCTGGCAGCTTGAACATACGAACTTGTATAAATTACTGGGAATTGGTCACTACGTTTTTTGAGCTAAAACTTTTACTGAATTTTATAGACATCTGGACCAAAATTATAAAAAAAGAACCAAGCAATTTGGATTAAAGGAAAAAATAATAAAAATCTCACAAGTTGGCAGAAAAATCAGTGTCCAGGAAAAAAAAAAGTGAAAGGAAAGTGTGCTTGTTGTTTTGGCTCAAAATTTGTTCTATAATTGGTGCCTATTTTATACCAATCCTAGTTCTGAAATTTCAATTGAAAATTATTGTGAAAACAAGTGCCAAAACTAGAGGTTTCTTGAGTCTTTTTTTTTTTAGAGTTTTTCTACTCTACTCTAGAGCCATTCTAGGTTTCTCTTTGAGTCCTAGCTTGCTTTTTGTGCTTTTCATTGCTTTAATTGTTGAATAATCCTTGGAAATTTGTCTTGTTAAAACTCTATTGGTTTAGCTTTCATTTCATTTTTTTGGTCTTTGGTTATTGCTTGTCTCTTTGTTTCCTTGCTTGTGAGTTGCCATATAGGGAATTGGAAAGGAGGATTGGTGCCATATCTTGAAGAATTTGAGTCAAGAAGCAAGGGGCCAACCACCTTAAGAGCTATTGGACTAAGAAGCACTCCAAATTGAGTGAAACACTAAAGAGAGAATAGCCACCACAATTCAGGACTTTTTTCTTTGTAATTTTGTAATTGGCAATTTGCTTTGCTTTCAAATTTTGTAACAAAAAGGCCTTTCATTGGAAGTAAGTTGGGAGCCTCCGCTAGGTCACCCTACTTCCATTTGTGTGTAATAATTTTAGGCAATTTCCCCTTAGGATAGTGAGTGTTTTGTTGGGAACCTTAAATGAGGTCATCCAAACACTCTTAGGATCCGCCTAGTTTGCATTTCTTGCACTTTAATTTCTTGCTTATTTTCATAGCTTATTTCCTTTACCCTCCATTGTCAAACCGCCTAGATAGCTTGCCTTTTACCAATTAGTTTTTACCTTATCTTTCAAACCTCTTTTAGTGTTTATTTTGGCTAGTTTCAACCATAGTTTATTTTACCTTTTGTTTTCAAACCCCCAACAAGAAAGAACCATAACTTAGAAACCAACATGAATCTTCATTCTTCATCTAGTGTTAATGGTGAGGGTTCTACTCCTAAGGACCCCTTGTATAAGATATTAGATGAGTTGAGATCCCTTAAGTTGTGGAAAGAAAAACAAGAGAGAAAAGAAAAAGGTAAAAAAAGAGTGGAAGAAATAAGTCAAGATGAAAGAAAGAAAATAAGAGAGGAAGAAAGAAGAAAAATAATGAAAGAAATGAAAAGAGAAAAACATGTCTCCTATAGTAGTCATAACTCTTGCAAAAGCCTAAGTGAAGAACTTCGTGACTATTATGAAGGAAGGCATAGGTCACATCTTAGACCTCACTCCCATAGGAGAGAAAATGAAAGAAAGCCTCAAGAGGTTAACATTAAACTCCCATACTTCCATGGGAAGGACAATGTAGAGGCTAATTTAGATTGGGAAATAAGGGTAGAGCAACAACTTAAAAGGAAGTCTACTTCAAAATCTTATGGCTCTCACTCTTATCCAAAGAAAGACCAAGGTCAAGGAATCTTAGGGGTGAGACCTTCTAAGCCCAAAGATGATAAGGGGAAGACAATAGAAAAGCAACCCCTTAAGGCTAGTATGCAAGAGAAGACTAGCTCCATGAAGTGCTTTAAATGTCTTGGAAGAGGACACATTACTTCTCAATGCCCCACCAAGAAAACCATGATTATGAGGGGCCAAGACATTTATAGTAGCCAAGATGAGGCTACTACTTCACCTTCCTCTAGTGAAAGTGAAGAAGCAAAGGGGGGAGAATCTGGTGAAGAAATCTATCCCCAAGAAGAAGGACAACCTTTAATGGTTAAGGAGGAGTGTAAGGAGGTAAGAGTCTCCTCCAAGAGGTTAGCTAAGAAGGAAATACATTTTGAAATAAAGACAAATATTAAAGAAATTTCCCTTCTTAGACAACCTCCACATTTTCTCCTTTGTAAAAAGACACTTGTTAGCATTGCCACATCTCTTAGGCTTGAGTTTATTCCTCAAGGAAATGAGTTGTTGGATGAGGGTTTGGTTCGCAAGAGATTAAATCCTTGTGCTTTGTTGGTGTCCAAAATAGGTATTATTAGGCACCAAATCCCTAAAATAGGTGGTGTGATGAATGTTTTGGGTGGTGCAACACTCTTTTGTAAAATCACTCGTGCACCCAACATCTTCATGATTTGTGTACATAGGGACTCATTAGGTAGGTTTGTTCTTATTTTTAGTTTCAATACAAACTTAGGCACTCATATGGGACACCTTAGGTTTGTCATACTTTTTGGTAGGAATAATCAACATGAAAATACAGAAAAAGGTATGTTCTATTGCTTTACTTTTCTCAATTTTTTAAATTGTGATCAAGGGGTTCCCATGAACCCTAAGAGAATAAAGGTCATTCCTGAGTGGCCCACTCCACCAAGTGTAAGAAAAATTTGGGGCTTCCAAGATTTAACAAACTTTTACAAAAGGTTTGCCCCATATTTTTCTATACTTGTAGCACCACTCATTGAGTTGGTGAGGAACCATGTTCCTTCATGGGAAGATGCCCAGGAAATGAGTTTTCAGACCTTACCTTACTTCAACATACTAAACACCACTAATACATATGTTTTTGTTCTTTTTACAGGTGTTGAGGAAAAAAGCCCAGAGTTTCAAGAACCTCGGGATTTGAGGTCAAATCCTTTTCAAGGGGGAGGGAATGATGCAATCCTACCCCGCAAGGGCATTGGATAGAAAACTCCAAGTAGATTGGGCCAAAGATGCAAGAGAAGGTCATAGGGTTCTTATGAGCCTTAGGGTAGATTTCGGGCCCATGGGCTAAGTACGAGCCCACTTATCTTTGTAAATATTAGATTAAGGTTTCATTATTTTTGGGCCTTGTATTTAGGGCTCCATAATGTAGGTAGGGTACCCTAGAAATATAGGATTTTTCAGCCCTTGTATTTTAGGGCACCTAGACTAGTTTTTGTATTAGGGGTAGTTTTGTAATTTCACATGCACTAAGTGGATATTTGATGTGTGTGGTTGGAAATAAATTTAATTGAATTGATAGAAGCCCAATCCAATTAAATTTTAGAGGGGGAGGTGAGCATTTGCTTACTACACCTCATTGCCACATCATATAGTCACACTTTGTGCATGTCCTTCATGCTTTTCATGCCTCATGACACCTAAGCACACTTAGTGGAGAATCTTGGAATTGATCTTGGATTAGTGGGCTGAACCATAACTAAAATTCACTAATCATAATTAGTGAAATTTTGGCTCCAAAGTTTGGCTCCACAAATTCAATTTCAAATTCAAGTGAAATTTGAATTTCCCTCCAATTTTGTTTGACACTTAGGCTATAAATAGAGGTCATGTGTGTGCATTTTTTTCAACTTTGATCATTTGAATATTAAACTTCAGATTTTAAAGCTCATTTAGAGCACAAAATTTCGTGCTCTTCTCTCCCTCCCTTCATTCATCTCCTTCTTCCTTCAAGCTCTTATCCATGGCCTCCTATGGTGGTGAGCTTCTTCTAGACTCATCTTCTCCTTGAAGTGGCGTCTCCTCTCTCTCTTCCTTTCTCCATTCCGCTGCCATTCATCTTCCAAGAAGCAAAGGAATCCATTGATGAAGAAGATCCTAGGCCTACAAGCTCCAATGGAGCTTGCATCACGTACTATGTATGAACATGTTATTAAGATGAAAACATTACAGCAAGACTTAAGACCTTAGGAATGACTGTGAATGAGAACTTTATTGTTTCAATTTATTTTGAACTCATTATCGTCTGAGTATAGCTCGTTCCAAATTAGCTATAATACCATGAAAGATAAATGGATTGTACATGAATTGCACAATATGTTAGTTTAGGAAGAAATGAGGCTTCAGAATCAAGGAAGTCACTCAGTCCATTATGCAAGCCACCAAGGGAATCAAAGAGCTGGAAAGAAATTTGTGAAGAAGCATGATAAAGACAAAGGGTCATTAAAGATCAAAGACAACTCTTTGCAAATCCAGAAGAAGGTATCAAAGGGCAATAATTGTCAATTTTGTAGGAAATCAGGACATTTCCAGAAGGATTGTCTAAAGTGTAAGTCTTGGTTCGAAAAGAAAGGTGAGCTTAATGCTCATGTATGTTTTGAATCAAACTTAACTGAAGTTCCTCATAATATACGTTGGATTAATTCTGGATGTATGACTCATGTTTCTAACATTGTGCAAGGATTCCTTACAATCCAAACCTTAAGCCCAAATGAGAAGTTTGTCTTCATGGGGAATAGAGTGAAACTCTAGTGTAAGCAGTCGAGACTTATTGTTTAAAACTCGACACTGAACATCATTTAGATTTACTGGAAACTCTTTATGTACCTAATTTACCTAGGAATTTAGTTTCATTATCTAAACTTGATGTTACTGGATACTCTTTTAATTTTGGTAATGGATGTTTCAATTTATTTGAGCATAATCATCTCATTGGTACTAGTATTCTTTGTGATGGTTTATATAAATTAAAATTAGATAGTTTGTATGCTGAAATTGTTTTAACTCTGCATCATAATGTTGGTACTAAACACAGTTTAGAATGAACGATCTATTTTCTTGTGGCATAAACGTTTAGGTCACATTTCTAGAAAAAGGATGGAAAGATTAATAAAGAATGAAATTCTTCCTTATCTAGATTTGATGAAT
The DNA here is from genome assembly GCF_004193775.1 of Glycine soja. Taxonomy (NCBI): domain Eukaryota; kingdom Viridiplantae; phylum Streptophyta; class Magnoliopsida; order Fabales; family Fabaceae; genus Glycine; species Glycine soja. Next base: position 36,964,544 of record NC_041009.1, read on the forward strand.
CTAAATATTTGTGTGGGTTGTATTAAGGGAAAACAAGCAAAACATACAAAGAAAGAAGCTACAAGAAGCACTCAGCTTCTTGAAATTGTGCATACTGATATTTGTGAACCTTTTGATGTTAGTTTTTTCAGAAATGAATGATACTTTATCATCATTATTGATAATTATTCACGTTACGGTTATGTCTACTTATTGCCTAAGATTTCTCAAGCAGTGGATGCCTTAGAAATTTATTGGAATGAAGTAAAAAGGCAATTAGGCAGAAAGGTGAAAATTATTAGATATGATAGAGGTTGTGAGTATTACAGAAGATATGATGAAATTGTGCAACACCCAGGTCCATTTGCTAAGCTTCTTCAGAAACGCGCATTTGTGCGCAATACATAATGTTGGTACACCACAACAAAATGGTGTATCAGAAAGGCGTAACAAAACTTTAATGGATATGGTTAGGAGTATGTTAATCAATTCAACTTTACCCATATCTTTGTGGATGTATGCTTTGAAAACTGTCATGTATTTGTTGAATAGAGTTCCTAGTAAGGCAGTTCCAAAGACACCTTTTAAGCTATGGACAAATAGGACACCTAGTATAAGGCACCTGCATGTTTAGGATTGTCAGGCAGAAATAAGGATTTATAATCCGCAAGAAAGAAAATTGGATGCAAGAACAATCAGTGAATATTTCATTGGTTATCCAGAAAAGTCAAATAGGTATATGTTTTATTGTCCTAATCATAGTATGAGAATTGTCAAAACTGAAAATGCAAGGTTCATTGAAAATGGTGAAATTAGTGGAAGTATAGTTCCACGAGAAATGAAAATTAAAGAAGTTAGAGTGCAAGTTCCTTTAGCTTGTGCCTCTAGCAGTAAGGTGATTGCTCCTTTAGTTATTGTTACAAACAATAATGAAGAAGCACAACACAATAATGAGTCCATGATACATAATGAACCTATTGTGGAAGAACCACATGAAGTAGCATTAAGGAGGTCTTAAAGAGAAAGGAGACCAATTATTTCGAATAACTATGTAGTATACCTACATGAAACGAAAATAGACTTAAGCATTAATGATAATGATCCAGTTTCATTTTCACAAGCTGTGATTATTTTGAGAAGTGGTTAAATGTCATAAAAGAAGAAATAAATTTTATGGAACATAATGATGTTTGGGACCTTGTACAATTACCAAAAAGGTTGTAAGAGAGTTGGTTGTAAGTGGGTCTTCAAGACTAAACGTGACTCTCATGACAACCTTGAATGTTACAAGGCTAGACTTGTTGTTAAGGGATTTACTCAGAAAAATGACATTGATTATAAAGAGACATTTTCATCAGTCTCACGAAAGGATTATTTCAGGATTATCATGACATTAGTGGCCCATTATGACTTAGGACTACATCAGATGGATGTGAAAATTGTCTTTCTTAATAGAGATTTAAAAGAGAATGTTTATATGGACCAACCAATGGGGTTTTCAGTTGAGGGAAAGGAGCACATAGTGTGCAAACTAAAGAAATCAATATACAGTCTTAAAGCAAGCTTCCCACCAATGGTACTTGAGGTTTAATGATACCATTGTTTCCTTTAGATTTAAGGAAAATATTGTTGATCGGTGTATGTATCTGAAGGTCAGTGGGAGTAAGGTTATTTTCTAATTCTGTATGTTGATGATATCTTGCTTGCAACTAATGATCTTGATCTTCTTCATGAGACTAAGAAATTTCTCTCTAAAAACTTTGAAGAGAAAGATATGGGTGAGGTAAGCTATGTGATAGGGATAGAAATATTCCGTAATAGATCACAAGGATTGTTAGGTTTACCTCAGAAAGCATATATCAATAAAGTACTAGAGAGATTCAAGATGGAGAGGTGTTTAACATTACATGTTCTAATTTAGAAAGGAGAAAAATTTAGTCTCGCACAATGTCCTAGAAATGATATGGAACGAAAACAAATGAAAGCAATTTTGTATGCATTAATTGTTGTTGCATCTGAAAGCTGAATTTGTAGTATGTTTTGAGGTTAAAATTCAAACTAATTGGCTATGGAACTTTATTTCAGGGCTTGGAATTGTTGACAGTATTGCTAGGTCGCTGAAAATGTATTGTGATAACTCCGTAACAATATTTTTGTAAGAACGACAAGTACTCTAAGGGTGCTAAGCATATGGAATTGAAGTACTTTATCATGAAGGAAGAAGTTCAAAAACAAAGAGTGTCAATAGAACATATTAGTACAAATCTTATGATAGTTGACCCTCTGAATAAGGGATTACCGCCCAAGGCATTATAGAACATGTTGAAAGTATGGGCATTATTATTATTGATGATCATTAAGTGTAATTTATCTTATGCATTTTAGTGACACTCTAAGCTCAATTATGATAAGTTTCTAATTACATGTTCTCTATGTTTGCATGTATGTTTGTGTTAGAGTAATGTTAACAGGTTTTGTCTTGAATGAAGACATTATGTTGGACCAATTATGTACTCCTAACTAATGGTCATATTAAGGAGAAGACTAATTTGTAGTACATGGAAGGGACTATTAGATGATGTACAACCGTCATGACTTGAATTGGTTCTTATTCTTAATCATGAAATTATGATGTATCTAATGTATAGAACAATTTAGTCATTTTTAATGTGCATTATGTTAGTTAATCTATTTATTTACTTAGTCCATAATGTTTATTAATGTCACATGAGCTAAATGAGAGAATATTAGAATTAATATCTCATGTGAGAGTCATGTGACTTATATAGAAACTAACAAATAAATAATAATAATTAAGGACTAAATTATAATTGGGTCAATTATGAGAAGTTTCTAGAGGTAACTATTACTTGATGGGAGTAATGATTATAAAAGGGGATTAATACCCACTAACGTGAAATAAGGTCTTTTTCTTGATAGAAAATTGTTTTCTCTCACCCATAGTCATCACGAACGTAGAGAGAGGCAGAAAGAAAGGCTTGAGGAAGTGAAATCTTATTTCTCTCATCTTCCAAGGAAATCAAAGTACACCTAAGAGAAGTTTTCCTATAGAGAAAGGTACAAGTCTTCCTATGGAGAAAGATACAAGTCTTCCTGTAGAGAAAAATACGTATTATGTGTTTATTTATTGTTTGTGAGAATCATAAATTTCAAAATCCTGTTAATTTCTTATAATTGATAATCTAGAAAATCCCTTAATATTTTACAAGGCATTATTGAATTCTGATGTTTAGGATCACTCTCGAGAATTCATGAAAATACTGAAATTAGGATCGACCTAAAAATAAAATAACTAAAATTTGAACTTCAAATTTATTAATATTTATTATTAATTTTTTAAGGAAAAAAGATCACGACTAAAAGGTTTTATATATACTTTATTCTTTAGTATAAAAAAATTCTCTTAATTTTTACTTTTTAGGTGTCCCTTTTCATTAGAGGGGTTTTGCCTGAAATGAGTTGGTTTTTTAGAATAAAATCTCAGGTAGAAAATTATAAGCGCACAAAAGGTATATATTTGTTATTTTCGGTTAAAGAGGTGATCACTTGCTTAATATTGCTTGGTCTAAGGGGTTTAGAGAGCTTTAGGACTGCTATTGAGATGGTAAGAAATGGTTGTCCAGAATCGCATGTTTCAAACTCCTTAGTGACTGCTATAGAGGAGTTTGTGAGAAAAGGAGGTTTTTTTTCTTTCTTTTTTTTTAATTCTGGTTGCACACTCTTAGAGAGGCCAATCAAGTGGCAGATGCCCTTATCAAGTATGACTTTCTTCTTCTTCTTTTTTTAATGAAACTAGCATAATTACATTACCATAAGATCACTCATCCCAATTATGTTGGCATCAATGAACAGGGACGGATCTAGGAATTCATCAAACGGAAAGCTGAATTTTTTTTTGTATTTTAATTATTTAAGTATCTAACCTAAAATAAATAAATATTTAATAATGAATAAATTTTATAAAATTATTTATTAGTTTAATTTATACATAAATTTAAAATTAGTTTTATTTTAAATGGTAAAGAAAGAAGCATGTGTATTTATACTATTCTTTATTTCAAGTTTTGAAAGACTTTTTGGTTTTACAATCTCAATAACAATTAAACATAACCCACAACAATAATCTCACAATAAAAAAAGAGAAAAAAAACTCATTAAACATAATAATAATTAAAAGTCATCAAATTTTATAACAAATATAATATATATATATATATATATATATATATATATATATATATATAATGTTACTAATTATATATAGATAGATAAATAATAAAAAATCATAGTTAGCCTAAGTAATAAAAAATGATGAAAAATCATAGAGATGTATTTTTTTTATCATATCTATTAATTACTAGTATATATATATTTTTTGGATTAGAATATAATTGGTTAGAAGATATATTATAGAAAAATTAGTATATAATTAGTGGTAAGTGATAACATATATTATCATATTTATTAATAAGTGTATATATATATATATATATATATATATATATATATATATATATATATATATATATATATTACTGGAACTAATATATATTAATTATTAATTAGTATATTGTTTTTATTTTAAATATCTTTAATAAAAAAATACTAATTATTATATAACGTTAAAAAGGTTTTATTTGATGGGACTCTTGTCCCAATTTTTTGAGCAGATTTTTTGTAAATGATAGAATTGCCCTCCCTTATTTAGAATCAGTTGGAGTAGTCATTTTTTTTTCCTCATGGGTTTGGTTTTGCCCCCATATATACTTGATTACTTGTTCATCGATTTCTTTTATGATATATATTTTCCGAAGGCAGTTAGTTTTGGGGTTGGTTTTTGGGAGCAACATAGTTGAGATGTCAAAAACCATCCCCCTGCACAGTGGGCAGTTGCTCTCTCTTTTGCTTAAAAAAATATTATAAATTGTAATTTAGTTAAAATAAATTGTGAAAAAATCTTGTAAGATTATTTTTCTTAACCAAGGGAGTCTATTATTTTACTACAAAGTGTTTACTTGAGGGGAGCATTCCACAAGAAGACGACACGTGGCGTGACTTGACAGGCTCTGAAAAACGGTGCTGACTGGACTGGAAGCGCCCTGCACGCAGGCGCGTTGACCCATGCCCTTCCCCGAGGCGCCTTGGTTCGCGCCCTGGCCCCTGGCTCCCATAAATGGGGTCCCCCCCCCAAATTGGCGCAAGAAGAGGACTATTGGTATACATTGTTCATTATAATTTAGAAAATAATGTTGCGCTTATTGAAGATTATTTTAATAACTATTCCTTTATTTTCTATGTAGGGTGAAATCGTCAAAACACTACATTTTATGGTGTCGCCTGTTAGGAGAAAGGTTTGTACTTTTGACGATTTACTGCCATGTATCGAGAAGATCACTCTTCTGTTTGACGAAGAGGATAGGATACTTGAGGCACATCAAGATGCTCCCCCTTCTCAGCCACAATTGAACATCAGCAGTTTAATATACTACAGCGAAGTGTGGAGACTCGAGGCTTAGCGCGACGTCGGCAAACTGTTGATGCAGCACCGTACAGTTTGCCTCTGATGCCAAAACGAGAACATGGAATGTATTACACACCGCCGGTATTCACCCAAGAACCATCGCAGATGGCGCCCATGTATTCATACCCACATGATTTTCAACCAGGGTACAATATGACAGGCATATTTGGATCCTCTCCTCCTTCAGGGGGAACTCCTTCATTCACCCAAAATAATGAACTATCAACCCCAAATGCCCCACTTAGTGGTCCGTGGAATGTACCTGGAAATATACCCGACATGGATGACTTATTAGGGGTCGATTTACGTCATGATTTCTCTACCGAGGCTGGTGAAGTGGATGAAAGGGGGAATCGTAGAAGAAGAAATCCTGATAGGGCAGCTAGGAATTAGGACCGGCCATGTGGGACTTTGTCGCGGCATCACAGACATAGTCATGATTGATTAATAATGGGTTTACATTTTATTCGCATGTTTTAACATTTTTCATGTACTTTGTATTGTTTTTTTCCATGTTTTAACATTGTCATGTACTTTGTATGGTTGTTTCCATGTTAATTTTATATTATTGTCACTTTAACGTTTCAATCTTATCGTGCAATGCTTTTAAAATAAATAATGATAATGTCACTGACACATAAATGTGTTTAAGAATAACAAAAAATGAAGTAAACATTTCATTATCAGATGATCTAATACATGACATCAACAACTGCCTTGTTGAGATTGCAATGGACAATAACGCCGGTTGTGTCCTACTGTCCCACATCTCCCACACTTGTATCGACTTTGCGATGGCTCCCTCCAATCCATTTCATTTCTTAATCGTATTGATCTTGGCCTTCCTTTTTTGTCACGAATAAAACTTGGATCAGGCACAAGTGTCCACGGCTCATCAGATGGGACAATCGCATCGTCATTCCCAAGAGGCCACCATTGTGCGGAGTAAGCACGTAATATGTAGTCATTTGTGTACACAACATCTATATATTGATAGAAATTGATGCTAACAGTACCACACGCAACAATGATATGAGAGCACGGATAGTGGTAAGTAGTAAATTGTCCACATTGGCAGTAGCGCTCATTCAAGTTAACTGCCCATTTATGTCCACCTCGTTGAGTCATAGGGTCGAAAGCCTCCTCAACCTCAAATATTGTTCTCTGAATATCATATGTCCGAACAATGTGAGAACAAGCCTTTTCTTGATTTTCCCGAAGTTTTTTCATGACGTGTGAGCAATATATTTGACCATCGCGTATTTCCCTTTGTGCTTGACGACCGCGATCAACAAAATACTTTCGACACCTACTATATGTTGACTTCACAAGGGCAGTTATTGGTACATTGTGACATCCCTTAAAAACTTTATTTACACATTCCGATAGATTGGTTGTCATATGACCGTATCTACGGCCTTCTTTGTCATGTGTCATTGTCCATTTTTCTTTTGAGATCTTCCCAATCCATGCTTTTACTGGGGGACTCAGCTCAAAAAATTTATCAAAATTTCTATCAAAAATATGCTTACACGGGGTGTATCCTGCACATAATAAATTATCCACATTAGTCAAATTTGCATAAAAAATAACATATGTTATATATGAAATAATATATGTTAGATAAGAAATGTTACCTAATTTTTTTAACATTTCCTTTTGTTTCCCATTCTGAAACTTGTGATTAAAATTGCTTGCAATGTGGCGCATGCAATACACATGATACGCGTGAGGAGGTTGCCACCCAAGTGCTTCATTCGCAACAGCTGACTTTATACTTGCATAACGATCAGAAATGAGACATATACCATCTTTGTCTGTGACATGTTCAAGCAAGTGTGCCAAAAACCATGACCACGCTGTTAATGTTTCTCCCTCAACCACACCAAATGCAAGCGGAAGAACATGACTATTTCCATCTTGTGTTGTTGCAATTAACAGCGTCCCGCGATACTTCCCATACATGAAAGTACCATCAACTTGTATGACTGGTTTGCAATATTTAAAAGCCTCTTTGCATTGACTGAAGGTCCAAAAGACTCGATGGAACTGTCGGTGTTCACGACTGACAGTATTGCCAACAACAAAATCATCATCACAAATTTGATAATACGATCCTGGTGAATGATTTTGCATGTGTTTCGGCCATGACGGAAGAACGACATAAGACTCATCCCAGTTGCCATATTCAATTGTTATTGCCTTTTGTTTTGCCTTCCACACTTTCCTGTAAGAAATGTTGTAATTAAACATTCCATTGATTCTCTCTTGAATCAAAGAAATCTTAAGTGACGGATCTTCTTTGATCATCCCTAAAAAAATAAGTAAGAAAAATTATTGTACACCAACAAACACAAAAAAAGGATAAATAAGAATGAAAATGTATAATCATACCAAGTACACAAGTGGCAATCAAATCAGAATCCAATTTATCATGGTCTTGAGTTATACTCATATTCAAGCAACCGTGTGGTCCTCCCCATTGCGAAACTTTTCATGTATCAGTTTTTTTTTTTATAAAATTTCCCTCATATAAAAAGGGCATGGGATGTCATCACTTCTATTTCCACAACAGACGACATATTTCTGCGATTTAGATTCAACAACTTTGAAACTTTGATGCACTTTCATTACATATTGTTGTAATGCATTTTTTACTGCGCTTTTGGTATCAAATTCCATACCAACATATAATTCTTGACCCATATTAAAATTTGATCCCATATCTAAACCGCAAATTTCTTCTTGGTCAGGATGACTCCAATTAATATTACTATAGTGAGAAGCAGAATCCCAGAATGGAGTCTGACTTCCACCTACAAAAACAATATACCAAAAATTTATAATTCAAGGGTAACGAATTATTTAAATATTATAATATTCATTTATATATAACAATAAATATACCTTCTCCCGATTGCACAATTGTAAGTGGTTCGATCAAACGGGCAGCTTCATCATCTGTGTCAGACATTTCATCAATATCCTCATCTTCATCTGATGAGTCCTTAACGTATGAATTAGATATTAAATAATCATCATCATCAAAATCTTCTTCTGAATTTGTTCCAACTGTTGCACTACCAGATTCATTGTGAGACATATTATTTCCGCATGATAATAATGAATTTGTCAAATTAATTGCAGAAGCACCCGCAACATCAACTTCAACACATAATTCTATGACAGACATTTCTTGTTGTTGTTCAAAACTTTGAATCATTGTTTCAACATCTTCATCGTCACAAATTTGCAGTGCAATATATTTACCTGCAACTAAAAATCTACAAGTGATAGTAGATATACTTTCATGTTTTTGTAATTTTACCTTGTCATGTATCCTTTTTTTTAAACTCTCAAAACTAATACCATGCTTTATTTGAATAGCTTTTTTAGGGCCTTCAAATGTGATTGTTGGACCTTGATACCTCAATAATCTTAAGAGGGATAGGCTTAGAATGTAGAAGAAGCAACAACAATCAATTTAATAATGTTCTATAAACATGCAAGACACAATTGATTGCAACAAAATAAATAAGATAAGGGAAGAGAGAATGCAAACACGGTTTTATACTGGTTCGGCCAATTCCCGTGCCTACATCCAGTACTCAAGCAACCCACTTGAGATTTCCCCTATCTTTGTAAAATCCATTACAAAGTCTGAACCACACAGGGACAACCCATCCCTTGTGTTCAGGAATCCTTTACAACAAGAGACTCACAGTCTCTTAACCAATCTCATTGAATAAGAAGAATGGAAGAAGAATTCTCTCTTCAAGAGAAGAATATTACAATAAAGATCATGTAGGAATCCTTATAGATTTTGCAAGTGTTTGGTCAAGGATTTCTTTTGAGAGAACATTTGACAATGAAGTTCTTTTGGAATCTCTCTCATTGTCTTTTGAGAGGATAAGACATTTTTGCCAAGCAAAACTCTCTCTATCTTTTGAGAGGATAAAACATTTTGATGAATCAAAACTCTCTCATCAATTTCGTCCCAAGTCACACATATATATAGGCCTTTGATGGCCATTCAAAATTCAAATGATAAGATGTGACTGTTGGCGATATTCCTTGAAAATCCTCTCTGGTAATCGATTACAGAATTAATGTAATCGATTACACAGTTGTTTTTCTTGAACAGTTGTGACCCTTCATTTAAAATTTGAATTCCCAACGTTCAGAGTCTCTGGTAATCGATTACATATGATGTGTAATCGATTACACACTTTCAAACCATTGGTAATCGATTACATGTATTGGTAATCAATTACATGTGCCTTGAATGACTTGAAACCTTTCATTGTGAGGTAAGGCTTGATCTTGAAGAAATCTTGAATCAAAGCTTTGTTTGTTGAAACAATCTTGTATTAATCTTGAAGCAAAATGAGCCTTGTTTGATTCTTCTTTTGACATCATCAAAATCATGTATACATACATTCACAGTGATACCATCATCAGTTTCGTACATTTTACCATTTAAATAGACGAGTGTATTAATTGAATTCATTTTTCAAAAATATACCTACAATAAATAATAAATGTCGTCAACAAATAATAATATAAAAAATATATTAACATAACATAAATTATTAACCTAAACTAAATTAACAACAACAAATTACTCTAAATAAATTAAATTATTGTCATAACAATTTCCTACTTCGCACACTCATGACGCAAAACAATCGGCATTTATTTTTAATGTCTATGCATAAATTTTGGCTATTAAAAAAATATACCAACAACATCAATAATTATGAGCTTAACTAATAATAATAATGTGCTGGACATAAAAACTACCACAATAAATAATTATTGTCATCAACAAACAAATATAACATAATTATAACCAAAAATTAAATTATTAAGTTACAAAAAATTACTAATTATCACACAAAAAATATAAACAAAATTACTATTTCATTTTATAGTTCGTGTCAATTTGTTTATGCACCTACAAAATATAATCATTATTATCATCAACAAAATAAATATTAATTAATGCTATAATGTATCGAAGATAAAAAATATTTACTAGTTTTAAGCAAAATTTCTAACCGATATAAAGCGCTTCAACACTAATGCATATAACAGCAACAAGTCAGATTCAACTCAGGTCACTTCAACGATTTCGTAATGAAAATGAAACGGAGGAAAAAGGGTTTTATAGGGAAGAGAGAAGTGCCTAGGGGCCCACCACCAGTGGACGCGCCTGACAGGCTACCACTGGTGGTCGCGCCTGGCAGGCCAACACTACTGGTAGCGCCTGGCAGGCCACCACTAGTGGTCGTGCCTGGCAGGCCACTACTTCCCCCCCCCCCCCCTCCCATCGTCCCCTGTCAACTCGTCACGCCACATGTCGTCTTCTTGTGGAACGCGCTCCTCAGGTATGCGCTTTGTAATAAAATAATAGACCCCTCCGCCCCATCGTCCCCTGTCAACTCGTCACGCCACATGTCGTCTTCTTGTGGAACGCGCTCCTCAGGTATGCGCTTTGTAATAAAATAATAGACCCCTTTGGTAAATAATAATGAAACAGACCCATTCTGATAATAAATTTATAAAAGGGACCCAATTTGATGATTTTGCCTGTTAACACACCTATCAAGTTATTTGCTACTTGCAATTGTTCAACCAACTAAGCTGAATTTCCTTAGTAATCTTGTATGATTGTAACATAATAACTCAAATTATGAGAAAATAATAACTAATTAACTATTAAGTTTTATGGTCTAAGTCAACCGGAGACTAAAAATACAAAAATAAATTAAGGGACTAAAATCAATCAAACAATTTTTTAGGGACTAAAAACATAAATTAAGATAAAAATGAGAGACTGTTTTCATAATTTTTCTTTTGGATGATTTTGAAACCTATGGAAAAACAAAAAATTTAAAAATATATTTTTTTATGTGGTTATCACATAAGACTTACTAGTCCATGTGACAAGCTAGCCACTTGTACATGTGAGAATAACATGTTATCACTTAATGATTTGAGTTAACATAAAAAAAAATTTGATGGAACCATGATCATATATAAGAGACTAAAAAGGAAAACTCACCTAAAATGAAATACTATATTTAACTCTAAAATTAATCGTACTTATACACGTACATAATTAAGTACACATGTTCAAATGAATGCTGGGTGAAAATCATAATCATTACTCTTAACAGAAGGTAAATGAGTCTTCTAAAAAATCGGAAGGTAAAGGAATTTAATAATTTTTGGTCCACCCGAATCATGTCACTCTGATTATTTTTCACTCACACTCACGTTCATGGACACACCCAAGCAAGCTAGCACCCATTCTCTCACTCATCACTCAGTCCAACAGTAGACTTCACTCAGCAGTACACCGATTTCATCCCAATCTTGACATTACGGATAAATTACAGGTAATTGTGATTAATGTAGCTGCAATTGTGGTTGCGATGCGATTGCGGTAAGTTACAGAACTTTTATATCTACAGACCCTAATTTAAAATCACTCACAGTACTAAATTTCTTGACACTGGTATTTTCTTTTGGTTTTTATAAAATAAAAAAGGTCACATATGTTTATAAAAATATCACTTATTGATAAATAAAATCTAACATATAACTCTTTTTTTTTTTAAGTATAAAATTTTCTATTTAAATTTATTTCTCAGTCTCTTTGATCGTTGGGCCGATCCTGGATAACACGTACCTCCTAAGTCACCATCACACTTGCGGAGCTTCTTTATTCGTATTTAATTTGGTTTATGCTTCTCCCTTCTTAAGGTATGTCCTGTTTACTGTATACAGCTAATTCATTTTTTTTAAAGAAAAATTTATTTCGATTGGTGTCTGTGCATGTTATTAAGCGTGTGTTTGTTTACTGTGCATGAATTTTGTTTATTCTTAGCCTTGATTAAATAATATATAAGATGAATTAGGTGTTGTCCCTTCCATGCTCAGACCATTAACGATGGATATTCTTTATCACATCAAGTTATGTTAAGTTATTAACCTTTTTATTCGTTTTTATTACTTTCCGTTAATTTATTGATTAGTTTAATTTTGATCCCCTTTTTAGTTATATGCATTTAGATTTAGTATTTACGTATCCTTTAGATGGAGGAAAAGTCTAATTTAATATTTTAACTTCAAAAGCTTACATGCATATTTTTAATAAAATTAAATACAACGAAAATTAAAGACAATAATATTTAAAAATATCAATTAAATAAAAATATTTCAAATTGTGCACATGTTATACTAGTTCACAAATAATAATGATAATTTATAAGAACGCTTAACCATATTTTTTGTCCTCTTAAAATTAAAAATTTATATTTTTTGTTCTTACAAAAATTTTAATACATTTTTTTGTTTTGCATCAGTTATATGCATAACTAATGTAAAAAAATATTATATTTACATTGATGATCCTTAACTAATATCATATTTTTTTCTTCTTAAAATGGTCATCCTTAATGATCTATATATTATTATTATTCTCATAATTTTTTATAAAATTATTTTTACTTTATCATAATTCTTATAAGTCTAAAATATATTTTTCATCCTTATAAAATTAAAAATATATGTTTTGTCCCTTCAAAAAATTTAATTTATTTTTTATTCTCATAAAATTAAAATGTATCATTTTTTTACCCAAAGCAAAATTTGTTGGTTTCTGAATCTATTTTAATTTTTTATATCGATTAGACATACAAAAATATGCATGTGATCATCCAATCTCTCATAGTTCTCTAATTTCTCCCTCTCTTTTATTTTTTTAAAAAATAAAGTTTAAGAGCATTCTTCTATCATCCATCCTCCTTTGAATTATTTGGACATAGCTTGCAAGCCAAGCAATCTACCTTTAAATTTTGCCAAACTACTAAAAGGGGTAATTATTTTTGGAATTTACCAAATGGTCCGTTAATACCCACAAAGGAGTAAGTGGTAGGATACCGAACGACTTCTTCATGAATTTTATTATTTTTTTCTTTTTTTATTGAAGTCGTAAAAAGGTAAATATTTAATTCACAATTTTGATTTTTTTAATTATGATTTCAAAGTCGTAAATATTTTAGTTTTTTTAAAACAGTATTTAGAAGTCGTACTTTTTAAATTAATTAATAACAAATTTAAATTAGTTTTAATTTTTATTTTGTAGTTCAATGTTTTTAATCAATATTTTTAATATTTTTGTTCCTAATATTAACAAATAATATTAACTTAAAATTTATCAAATTATATTAAATTGTTTAAAAAAAATTAATTAATTTTTAAGTTATCATTAAGTAAATAAATAATTTTAATTTGTACAATATTATTAATTAATTTTATTTGATAAAATTATTTTAATATTAATAACAGTAAATAATTTAATAATAAAAGTAGTTGATAAAATAAAACAAACATGATACATTAATATAAAATGAACAATACAAATTAAACACAATCATAAAATTAAAAAGTATAAACAATATTAGTTATCAACTTGTTTATATGGATTGTGATTATGTCATTCTGTTTTACACAATAAACATTTCTCGGGACTTATTTATGTGTATATAGAAAGACCTCGATGCATATCAAGAAGAACCTCTATGCATATTCAAGAAGATAATAACCACCAATAAATGAAGTGCAACAAGATAAAAGACATCCATGTATATCTAGAAAAATTCAAACATCATCTCACTATTAATATTTTTCTTAAACAAATAATAGTAGTACATTTTAATATTTTATGTAAATTTAATTCTTTTGTTTACATTACTTTTCTAATTTACAAAAAATAATAATCCTTAACATTAATAAAAAATATAGAAAATATTAAATAAAAAATAATATATGAAAATATTAAATAAAAATGTACAAATATAAAAATATTAATTGAAACTAATTTAAATTCGTTAATAATTAATTTTTAAAAGTATAACTTTAAAGTCATAAATATGTTTACAACTTTTAAATACTATTTTAAAAAAATTAAAATATTTATAATTTTAAAGTCATAATTAAAAAAATCATTTACTTTTTTACGGATGGAGTAAAAAAAGAAAAAAAAATTATGAATTATGACTATGGCTTAAAAGTCGTAAATCCCTTTCTGAATATTAATTTAATAAATTCCAAAAATAGTTGCCCCTTTTTGATAGTTTCGCCAAAGTTGACTTTCTCCAACCATGAAGGAATATCATTATGCATCACACCATCATGAAGGACAACCATCAAGGATTGTGCCACCGCTAACCACCACCGTAAAGGAAGCATTGTAGCACCGTGAAGGATCACTGTTAAGGAATCCACACGTGAAATCTGTCAATCGCATTATCCAACACCCAACAAAATCTAGGTTCTAAATGGTTAGTTCTGGTCCAAGATTTACTGTAGTTGGTTTTCAATTTCAAGAATCTTTAGCCCAAATTTAACCCCCGTAGTCGACTGCTGCTCACCCCTAATCTTAACACAAAAGCTTTTTCCATACAAGTGTATGTCGTTTTCATGCAATGAATGCCAAATTAACAAGATGTTAATAGGGATGGTTGGTCCTAAGATTCTAGGGGCATGACGAAATAATAAGATTCTCTTATTTATATTTAAGTATTTAAAAAATAGATACGTAAGTTCATGGATATTTTAATTTATTTCCCTAAACAAACATGAATTTAACAAATATTGAAAATTATATTATTGTCTATTATTTAATTTATATCTCAAAAAAATTACATACATATTAATATTTATATATAAAATAAGCATGTCAAAGGAATAGACCGGGAGATAGGTTTAACTCTATCAATCTCGTCTCGCAAAAGATAAGAAACATCTAATTTAAAAGAATACTTTTTAAGCCTATCAAGTTTAGGTAAATTCGCATGAAACTCATCTCATTTAAAAAAGAATAATTTATTTTAAAATATTAATTATATTTATGATTTTAATTTAATTTTCATATTTGGTCTCACAAAAAAAATTTTCTAACTCCATCATTATTATTTATTTATCACTGATAAAATATTATTTCATATTTAAGCTTATATATATTTTATTCTTTATTAGTATACTAATTTTTTTTTCTTTACACGTTACATATATTTTATTCTTTATACTAATTTATTTGATAAAGTATCATTTCATATTTTTGTTTTTCTTTATCAATATATCATAAAGCTAAAAATTTATTCAATATGATTCTATGATTTTACACGTTAGAAAAACTAACTAAAAGAATGATATCTTTTAATCACATATCATATTTTAATTTGAATAAAAAGAGATATAAAATAAAATAACAACTTCAATTTATTTATAAAAAATAATATAGAAAAAAGTATTACAAAACTATAACTTTTTCTTAAAAAAACAAATTATACCCTTTTTTTAGTTGTGAGTTTAGTGTCGTCATAATTCCAGACAACCTGTTAATAGGATTAAGAAGATATTACGATTAACACTTTTTCTATAAGATTTCAATATTATTTATTATGCTGATTAAATTAGAAAGCAAATATTTTGATTAATTTTATAACTATAATTTTTATTTATTTATTAAATTATAAAATTTTATTTTAATAATTAAAGATGATTTTATTTCTTATTATCATCATTCGGTCGCGACTTGCATCCGGGAAATTTTATAGGTCAAGAAGTCATATTTAATTGATCCTTTCTTCCTTAGGAATTGTATTATATTGTTTTAATAAATCAAATATAAATACTCAATTTTCATGGTTATCGTTATATAACACTTTAAGATTGTATATGATTTTATTTTTTTATTATCGTTATCGTTATTACTTCTTTTGTCCTTATTTACAAGATGTAATTAACTAATCCATGTTTATTAAGAAATTGATTAAATTTAGGTATTAACATAAAATTTGTCTGCAATTATAAAATTTTCCCAAATTTATTCTTAACATTATTGAGAGTTTATGTATTTATTTTCTTAAAAAAATATCCAAAGGAATTGAATTTAACACATTATCAAAGGATTTATAATATTCACACACTACTCAACCAACTAAATTAGATCCTTTGATTCTCCAATCTTCATAAGAGAGAAAAAGAGACCAATTAGGATATTTTAAAAAAATTTATTAATGCACAAAATAATTGAAATGAAGTCTTATAAAAAAGAAAAAAGGATTTTTCAAAATTATATCTTATAAATAAGGATAAAGGGACATTAAATATATAAAAGATTTTATTATACAAATTATTATTATTATTATTATTATTATTATTATTATTATTATTATTATTATTATTATTATTATTATTATTATTATTATTATTATTATTATTATTATTATCATAAATTAAAAATAAATAAGGGTGAACGGCTTTGAGCACACTAAGTTAACAGAATTTGTGTTTGCAAAAAATTTTACGAACTAAGAAAATACTGCATTTAATCAATTTTTTCTTTATTTCTGGTAAAAACCACAAGTATTGTCTACCGAAGATAATTCTATTCAAATCATATCAGAACATTACTATTTTTATAAAATTAAAATTAAATTATATTAACAAGTTATTATGAATATGATATTATCTTCATTTTCAAATTAAATCCTATATTTTCTTTTTCAGTTCAAACAAATTCTTTTATCTTTAAAATACCATTGTTATAATTATAATATTATGGAGTATTATTATCTAGGAGAGTGAAACTGTTAAAAAAAAAAAAAAAACTTGGAGTGAATTTTCACTCTCTATACTCTTTTAATTAAAGTTTCTCAACATGCACTTTTTTTTAAGTGGAAAGTACCTTTCAGACATCTTGTAGAAAATATTTCTATCAGCCATCTCAAACTATTATTTTCTTTTCTTTATTTATGTATTTGATTTTTTAACAGCCTATCCATTTTAATTTTAAAAAATAACATTATATTACAATTTAAATTATTTATAAAATTATAAAATATAATTGGAATATTTAAAGGTATTTTTTATTATGAATTTCAATTATAATGTAATTTGTAAATTTAAAATATTCATTCATTATGAAATATAATTATAATTATATAAAAAATATTTATTCTATGCAATGCAGAATGTACAAATTAAAATACCAGTTAAATGTTATTTTTATATTTTAATATAAACTTAATTAATAAAAATATAATATATTTTTTTATATAAAATAATATTTATCTCGTAGGTTAAAATGCTAGTTGTTCACTTCAAACAATTGAAAAATAATGGACTGCAAGGGAAATTAAAATAACAGACGAAACTGAAGGAATTAAGAAACCAAAATAGCAAGAATAGGAGAAGTTTTCACATATACCCTAATAAAAAAAAGAGAGAAGCTTTTGATTTTCTCAGCAATGGGTTCTCTACCCCAGCGGGGATGGAGCGAAAGAAGTTTTGAAAATTCAAGAGAAGGTCACGGCAAGATGAGCCGTTTCTAATTAATGATAGGGGTCAAGTGGAAGTGCAGTAATGTATGCCACTGAGGCATCCTAACAGACCGATAGACTTAAACTTTGTTCCTACATGGTTCGATCAATTTGATCTGACACTAGTCATCCATTTTCATTGTTCAACTCTTTGACAACATGAAAAAATCAAAAACTCTGCCCCTCCTCTCGGGATATGCCTCATTTATTGTTGTATCATTTTAGGTTTGTTAGGAAGTCCCACATTGTCTACCTTAGTCTTTGGGATGCAGCTTATATATCTGTTTGACAACTTCACTTAGTGTCAATTGGTTTTAAGATGAAATCTAACATAATATCATGTTACGAAGTTCCACATTGTCTGCCTCAGTCTTTGGTGCAGCTTATATATCTGTTAGACAACTTCACTTAGTGTCTGTGGAGGGGGGATGGGGAATGTTAGGAAGTCCCATATCGCCTGCCTCAGTCTTTGGGGTGCAGTTTATATATCTGTTGGACAACTTCACTTAGTGTCAATTGATTTTAAGATAAAATCTAATAGGGTTTAATATAATTTACATTTTCCAAAAAAAAAAAAAAAGAGAAGCTCACATATCTGTCAAAAAAATAGGAGAAGTTCAGGGACGAAACCAGAAAAATTAAAATAGTAGGGGGCAAAGATTTGTCACATAAACAACAATGGAATTCCAAATTTGATTTGAATAACAACAAGTATCAACCCGTAACACAACTTGTAACGCAATTAGTAAAGAGGACAAAGACAAGTGCATGAAGGGAGAGTACTTAAAAGATTGTGATAGAGAGAATGTGAGAAACAGTGTCAGTGTAACATGCCGCAAGGCTAGATTCGTGAAGGGATTCTTGAAAAAGAGGAAGCAAGATTAAACATAAAATACAAAAAAATAATATATGTTTTAGCTTTTTTTAAACTATTTTTTATCTTTTTTTTGCTGAAAATATTTGTTTTATCTTTTATCAGTTTATAGATATTGTTTTATCTTTTAGGGATATTGGCCTAAAGTAAAAAAGAAAAAGAAAAAGAAAAAGAAAATTTTTGTTTGTTATAGAAAAACAAATAAGTTTGTTATAGAATAAGAAATAAAAATAAAAATAGATATATCATTTAGTGGGTTTTCTCATAACAACACAATCACAACTCTGACAGTGACAGCCGTTTGTCATGTCAAATACAATCACAGCATCATTATTTGGGTTCATGTCAAATTCAAGAAAAAATAATACAAGAATATTATCTGGGTTTCTTTTAGCAAAGGATAAAATATATTAATAGTAAATACAAGGGGCACCTAGAATCCAGTACAAACCGATAATATTATCTGATATGCACAATTAAAAATTATAATTATCCTATCATATTTTAATCTTGTTTTCATATTTTACCTTTTCCTATCATATTTTAACTATCAAACAAATTTATAAATATATTTTAATCCATAACTGTTTTAGAAGACATTAAGAAAAAACTCTTCTGAATGTATTTTGCAAATATAAATATATTTTAATCCATGCATATTTTTCATGTAAAATCATTAATGATTAGATAAATATCTAGATTCGTAATTAGTTTATAATTTAAAGTTATTCAATTATGATAATCCATAAAAAATAATCAACCATAAATGGTGATCTTATGAGATATTTATAACTCTTAATATAAGAATAAGAGAAATGGTTGGATTGATTTGATATATTGGAGACTATAATAATAAATAACTATTATTATTGTTTAAAATATTAGCTCATATCATTGAAACACAAAATTTCAACATATGATTGTGTAATTTCTCTTTAATTATATTTATCTAAAAAAAATCTCTATAATTACATATTTTCTTATAAGTAATTAAACATTTTTTCTTAATCTATTAGCAGTTGATGATAATACGTTACTGTTAATGATAATAATTTAATTATCTTCAGAAATTTTGATTATTTATATTTTCATAAGACTTTAGGTATATAAGATAAGTATTATTTATTCATCTCCACGAATTTGAAATTTTGACTATGCTTTAAATTTGGATAGAATTCATCTTCATTTATCTTTCATATATCTCAAAAGATAGTCCAACTCTTTAAATATAGTTCTCTAGCTCTCTATAACAAATTGGAATTAATGATCTTAGGTGAAGCTGCTGATTTTGCATGTGGATTTGTATCGCACAACATGAAAAGTGTGGCTTCGACAAGGAAAAGTGGTCTGCTCCTATGGCTTTGCGGAATACATTTGTGCTTCTTGCTCGTTGGTTGCACTTCATTTAGGTTTTTCCTCGTCTTCCTAACTTCTTTATTTGCTTCCTAGTTCGCAATGAATCTCACGCGATTATTTTCGTTTTGGAAGACATTTATAGCTAGATTTAATTTTCCGATTAATTTCTTCAACGTTATATTCATTTGCAGTTTTCTTAACGAAATTATGATTATAATATTTTCTATTTGTTTTCTTATTTTTTCATATTTTAAATTTGTTGATATTTTTTGTTACCATATTATTGGTATAAAACATTCATCGATTTGGTTGTTAATTAATCTTTATATGGAGATCTGAGTGACCATTTTTAGTAAATTTTTTTCATTCCAACCGTGTTTTTTTTTTTAATTTATAAGACTCAAACTTGAAACTTTATTTAAGGAGATCAAATTTAATATCACTCAAACCAATGATTTATTAAAAATTTAATTTTCATTTTTAAATTAATTAGAAATAATTTTACATGTAACTTTTAATTAATAATTATAAAAATTAATAATCTTAATATACATTATACGACTAAAAGATAATATAATTCTTTTTACAGTTTGATAAATGTACTTAGGGTTTAGGGTCTAAATTGCTTCATACTGTCATAAATGTACTTCAGATAATATACTCCTTTAGGGTTTAGGGCGTAGATTGTTTTAGTTTGCCGATTCGCTCGAATGTCAACGTTAATTATCCTTTTAATGGCAGGAGTTTAAGGGAGGTCAACGGTCCTGACTCAACATTTAATCATCCTGAAGTCAAAGTGTATGTAGAAAAAAATCAGGTATTAAATTCTTATTTCAAATGTAAAAATCCCCTTAATTATTATTATTATTTCAATTGTAACTATATTGGCCTCTTAATTGTTTCATGAATTGGGTATAATTTTCAGGTCATAATGGAAAATGGCATCATTCGGGTCAGTTTGTCAAAACCGGAGGGCACTGTCCTAGGAATATCATACAATGGAATAGATAATGTGCTTGAACGTCGCAACAAATTTAATAATAGAGGGTATACCTACGACGTCTTTAATTATATTCACTAATTAATTTTCTTTTAAATCATCGCCTTTTCAATTAAATTAAAGTTGAGATTTTCTAAGACTAAAACTAAAAAATTAATAAAGTTGAAGTTATGATTTAATTAACAGACATTCGTGTTTGCAGGTATTTTGACATTGTCTGGAATGCACCGGGAAGCACTTCCAAACTTTGGGGGTAAACCTTTCTCCACAAGTTGTTGTTGATTTTTTTTTCTTTCCAAAAATATGTTTTTTCCGTTGTAAAATTGGTAATGTTTGGATTTTATCTTCGTGAAATATTTTGTTTGTTTTTTTTCTTAGAAAATTATAATATCTTATTTTGATCCAAAGTAAGGTTTAGATGAATCTAAGGATATGTCAAGAATTTATTGAAGTTCAAAATCATCATAAATTATAAAAAACATAATTTATGGATTTTTTTTTTTGCAATTTATGACTGATTTTCTTCATTTTTAGTGGTTTTTCTGTAATTTTTAGTAATTTTTAACCTCAAATTATATATATATATATATATATTTATAATTTTCCATTACTAATTTCTGAGGTTGATAAATTTTAGTTACAAAGTTTTGATAATTTACATATAAATTAGTCTATCGTTAATTTTTATATTTTAAAATATATAAATCATTTAATTGTTTAAGGACTGCATTGATAAAAGACATATTTTATATAATAATATTGAAAGTATAATTTTTTTTAGATATAAAAATCATGAGAGTGGAATCCAAGTGACTAATCTATTATCTATAACTATTAATAAAGATAATTATCTTTTTTGGTGTACATATTTTTTATTAATTTAATATATATATATATATATATATATATATATATATATTAATTATTTTTATTTTCTTGATGAACCTTTTAAGATATAATTGTTGTCACTTCCCAAAAAACTGTCACCGCCATTTCTATAAAAACTCTTCTACTAATTTCTTTAACTATTTTTTTTAAAACAAAGATAGGGGCACGAAGTGTCTCCTATTTAATTATTAATAAGACAATTATTTCGTTTGGTATACATATTTTTTATTTCTAAATTACCCTTCAATATATATAATTGTTCTTATTTCTCTCCTAAACCTTTAAAATGTAACTATTGTTACTTTTCCTAAGAAAAACTACTACCCTTACTTTCTTATACTGTTTTTTTTTTAAATAGCGATAGTAACACAAAATATCACTCTTTCAACTAATTATTATAATAATGATTACCTCATTTGATATATACATATTATTATTTACAAATTACCCCTAACTGTTTTTTCCATTACTACTTATCCAAAAAAGAAAAACGAAAAAAAAAATATTACCACTCTTATAACGTGAATACTTAAGTGTCTAACTATCGCACCAACCTCAATTATTTTGTAAATAGTGAGCCACGAAGTACCTTATTTGCCCATAGTATTTATAATGTCATCACACACTTGTAACTTGCACCAAAAAATTCAAACACTTGGCAATAACAAAATCAAGTATCGACTAACTAACCAATCTCTATATCTCGGATCCACAGAATCCAAGGGAGTAAATTTTCTGTTATAGAAGCAAGTGAGAACCAAGTAGAGGTTTCGTTTACAAGAACGTGGGACATGGACAGCTCAAGTCTCCCCTTAAACATAGACAAAAGGTGAGTTTGTTTATCTGGAAAAAAAAATCTTAGATACAATTAATTTTTCTCTTATACTTAATTTTTAACCCTTTTGTATATAAATTTACATACAAGTTATACCTTTTTTATGAAATGTGTCCAATTTTGTAGGTATATTTTACGTAGAGGTAGTTCAGGATTATACATATACGCTATATTTGAACATCCCAAAGATTTTCCTGCACTGGAGATAGATCACATTAGGATCGTTTTCAAGCTACAAAGGGACAGGTAAGTAGAAAAATATTACCATACAATATGCATGCACAACTATAATTATAAGTACTTTTTTATAATAATAAATACATAAATGAAATATGTAAAACTAATAAAATCTCATGTGCACAGGTTCCACTACATGGCCATAGCAGATGATAGGCAACGAGTCATGCCAACGGCAGAAGATAGATCTAAAGGGAGACGCCTTGATTTTGATGAAGCAGTTCTAATAACCAACCCTAGTAATCCAGAACTTCAAGGAGAGGTACATCTTTTTCTTTTTTAAAAATTTGATCACATCTTTAATGGTCGGTTCTCTTTGTATGCTTGGAAAAGTTAATTCCAGGAAAATAATACTTTTTTTTAAAAAATCCTTTCATAAAATTGATAAGTATTTTAAAAATAATATCGTATTTAATAATTTTGTCACTTTTTTTGTTGTTTATGCGCATGATTTTATAATTGAAAGAGTTTATTAATTGTTGGACTGAACTTTGATTAGGTTGATGACAAATACCAATATTCTTGTGAGAACAAAGACAATAAAGTTCATGGGTGGATTAACTTGGACTCCAATTCCAATGAATCTGTGGGCTTCTGGATGATAACACCAAGTAATGAGTTTCGTAGTGGTGGCCCAATTAAGCAAGGCCTCACTTCTCATGTCGGGCCAACCACACTCAATGTAAGTCCAAAACTACTTATCTTCCATTTCTTACCATACTCAAATCACAAAAAGGATAATAATTATTCATATGATAATGATAAAAATTGGGTTTATTCTGTTTATTTAAAAAAAAACATCATAAATCGTAAATTACGTGTGAATTTTTTTATATAATTTAAAAAGGAACATAACCAACTAAGATCAGCTTAGTGCAAGAATAGTTAAGATAGCATGCATGAAGTGAGAAGTTCAAATCTCAATATAACCTTTGTACATCATTAAAACAAAAAGAGTAACAATATTATAGCATCAAATCTAATTTAATGATTTTATTTATGCCTAGATACTTCATACCACTCATTACTCGGGGAAGGAGGTAACCATGGCATTAAAAGAAGGGGAACCCTTCAAGAAAGTTTATGGCCCTGTTTTTGCTTATCTGAACTCAGTTTCTAGTGGCCATGATTCACAAGCCCTATGGAGTGATGCTGTACAACAGGTGCTATATAACGAACAGCACTTGAATATACCATTAAAAGTGTGCTCATTAAAATTTAATTTGACTGATTTTTTTTTCCTTGATTTGTAATTTGTTTCACTTATTTAGCTGTCTGAGGAAATCAAAAGTTGGCCTTATGATTTCCCTAATTCAGAAGAATTTTTCCCAGCCAATAAACGAGGAAGGGTGGAAGGAAGATTACTAGTCCAAGACCGGTACATGTTCATGAATTATCTAATTCTATTTTATAAATTTTATAATGATAGAAAAGAGCTAATGTTCCTTATCTTTACCTCCAGGCACATTCAGGGAGGGAGTTTTGTATATGGCGACAATGCTTATGTTGGTTTGGCTCTTCCGGGAGATGTGGGTTCATGGCAAAGACAAAGCAAGGTATTTATGCTTATGAAATTTAGTTTCTATTACATTCCAATCTTAGTGGCATCATTGAATAAAAAAAAAAAATCTAGTCAATGAGACACAAGGTTTTAAAAAATAGTCTACAATCATGATTCGGGTTGTAATATCAAGATTTTTTAATTTTTTGTAATCATAAGGCAACCACAATTTGAATCGTATTAGTCAAGTATTTGTCTGTAATTTGTCGCAATATCAATAAATGTGACCGATATTTAAAACCTTCATGAAACACTAAAATCACGTGATATTACCAATGTTTACTTACAGGGTTACCAATTTTGGACTGAAGCTGACAAAGTAGGTCAATTCACAATTGAAAATATTCTACCGGGGGACTATGATTTATATGCATGGGTTCCTGGCATTTTTGGGGACTATAAACATAACACTACTATAACCATCACACCAGGTACACAATTTTTCACAAATTTCTCATAAGATTGTTAGGTGACAGGTTAATTAGTCTTCCTCACGAATCTAAATCATTCTTGTTAACATGTTTGTACTCTATTGTAGGTTGTGTTATCCAATTGGGTTCACTAATATACCATCCACCAAGAAATGGACCTACCATATGGGAAATTGGCATTCCAGATCGCTCTGCTGCGGAGTTCTATGTTCCAGATCCTTATCCTAACCTCATCAACCGATTATACATTGGGAAACCAGCACACAAGTTAGCCCAAAACTCAATCAATAATGATTGCTTATGCTTTTGATCCGTTTACTATTTTCTGTTTTATCTTAACATTCCTACATTGACAGGTTTAGACAATACGGATTATGGCAGCGTTATACCGAGTTATACCCAAGTCAGGACCTCGTTTATAATGTTGATGTCAGTAATTATAGTAAAGATTGGTTTTATGCTCAGATTCCCAGGTAAATTTTCTAATAATTGTGAAAGCTATTCCCTGTTGAAAAAATAGGTTATGCACTAATTTTATATCATTATTGAATCATAAATTATTAAGTATAATAAATTTATTAACTTTTAAAATAATTACTTTAAATATCACATCATGATTTAATTAGTTGAAGGATACCAATTTTTATAGTAACAGTGCAGAACGGTTAAACTTATTAATTTATGTTAACTCTAAATTCCAATTCATGCAGGAACATAGGAAACAACACATTTAGCCCAACAACATGGGAGATTAAATTCCATCTCCCATTTGTTATAAGAGGCACCTACACACTGCAACTTGCCTTGGCCTCAGCTACTCGTTCTAACTTGGTGGTAAATGACGATAGTCTTACTTAACTGATAAGTGTTTATAGTAGGGGTGTTTATATAAACTAGTTTGAACCAAACCGTTTTCAGACTGAATTAATTTTGAATCGAATTGGTTCGATTAAATAAAACAAGCTGATTTTCAAATAAGTTTGGTTCAAACCGAATTGGTTTTAAAACTGATTTGATTCACTTAATAACATTGTTTTTTATAAAAAAAATTGTTTGTAAACTAGTTCAAAACTGATTCAATTTTTAAATAATTTCAAAAATCAGTCCTCAAATTTGACTTAAAAATCGAATTTAAACAAGTTTAAAATCGGTTCAGTTTGATTTTTTCTTTGAACTGGTTTTTGCACATCCTAGTTTATAGTTGTTGAGCTTGGTATGACCATGATCATTTCATTAACACTGATATGGCTTATTAATTTAGGTTCGGCTCAATAACCCTGTGGCTCGTCCTCCACACTTCTCAACGGGATTAATAGGCCGAGACAATTCCGTAGCAAGACATGGCATCCATGGATTGCACAGGCCTTACAGCATTGAAGTACCAAGCTATCTATTGGTGGAAGGAACCAACACCATCTATTTGAGGCAATCAAAAGGTCTAAGTCCTTTCCTAGGAGTTATGTATGACTACATCCGTTTGGAAAGACCTGAAACTTAGAGTATTTAACCGTGCTAAAGGCTCTGGTTAAATTGTCATTATTAGTCTTACAATGAATTGTTAGTTTTTCATTTCAGGTTTTCAGTTATTGATTATGTAGGTAATATAGGCTGGTTAGCAGCATTGATTTATAGAATACAATTCTTCAATTTATTGGATAGCAGCATTGATTTATAGAATAAAATTCTTCAATTTATTGGATAGCAGCATTGATTTATAGAATACAATTCTATTCTTTGATTAATTATTCAAATTGATTGGTTACACATGACTGTTTCATTGCCATCAGTTCCATTTTACTTAGGTTATTTTTTTACAAATTAGCTAAAAGTTAATTGAAAATTTAAGATGTAACTTGCTAAATTATAAGTAGTCCGTAAAATTAGTTTGTTGAAATTACTAAATAATATAAAATAACAGAAAAAATAAATTATAATTTATTTTTAAAATAATTAAAAAAATTGATAAATATATTAAAGATAAAAAGAGAAAAAGTATAAAGAAATTAGAAGCCAACTTTTTAAAAAAACTAAAAACCACTAAGAAATTTATTTATCCAACTGTCAAAGCTTTTCACCTAGTAAAGAATGAAAAACTAATTGAAATTTATGTTCTTGCACTTTTTTGTGGAGATGTATGCATCTCAGTGAGAATACCAAATACGCTTAAACTGCGGTAAACCTCCGAAGATCAAGATCTTTTTAAAAATAACTTTAGTTAATTAAAAAGGCTTACACTAGCAATCCATAAAGGATTGAACCGTAAAAACGAGAATAGAAGAAAAGAAATAACAGTCTCTACTAAGAAACAAACCGTGCTTGGCAAGCAAAGGACTGAAGGAGTCAAGTCAGCCAATTGGTTAGACTCTCCACAAACATGCAGAAAAAAGGCATTGATGAAATTTATCCTTCAATTTGCAAATCTCCTCTCTTAACTCATGAAACTGAGTATGTTGTGAATGGTCTTCAATAATAATCTTGACTCCACCATCAAATTTTGAATAACATTATCACACAGAGCAGTTACCAAGCCTTCGAGAATAAGCTTGGACAAAATTTCCCATGCTACTATGAATAACTCCACCACAAGAAGCAACACCTGCCACTTGAGCAGAATTGGCCCTAGTGTAAAACAGCTAAAATTTGAACTTTGGGTCTACCAATATTTATTATTAATTTTTTAAAGTAAAAAATATCACACATGTTAATTAAAAGACCTTACATATTATTATTTTCTTTAAAGTAAAAAAATATATTTTAATTTTTATTCTAGGTCTCATTTTCTATTGGACCGACACTTCAGTTGAGATTAAAAATTTCACTAGGAGAATAGCTCCAAGTATTTGTATTGTAGCATCACTAACAACATCGTGTCCATTGGTTGCAGCACACAGGTATTCACAACTATTCTTCATGTCCGGAATTAGTGATTTGATCAAAATACTAATCAACATAGGCGGAGATATAAGGTGGGATAGATGATTAAGATCACTGTTCATGTTTTAAGGGTAATGAAAATATGTTGACCGTGTTGGTATTTAAATTTGAATAAAACAAAAACATTTTATCTAGTACTTTTATCCTGGTGTCACATTTTTTTACATAATTTTGAAATATTCATTGAGAGAAAATTAAAATAAGTTTTCTCATCATTTATTATCATAAAAAGGGAGTGACAGAACAGTCTAAAAAATATTATAACTATAAAAATGAAAAAAAAACATTTTTGTATTTTATTAAAATATGTCTCACCTTAAACAAAGAGATTTTTTTATTTTATGTGTAAAACTTTTTTAGACTAACGAAAGTTCTATATCACAAATAAGATTAGTCTTTAATTAAGTAAATTAAGAAACTGGTCTTTAACTCGAAAAAAAAAACAGTTTCCTTTATTTCCATTTAAGGTTAAATTCGCATATTTTAGGTAGGATCAAAATTATAGTAAAAAAGGCATAAAATAAAAATCTAAATGTCTTCTTGAACAAAAAAAATAAACTTAAATAAAAAACATATTAAATTGATAAATCAAACGTTAGATTCATATAATTAGTAGTAAGTAAACAGAAGCTTCAAATTGCATTTAATCTAAAAGTTTGACGTGCTGGGTTTTTTTTTTTTCCGGGGTTAAGAACACGGGTGTCTTCCAAATACACATATTTAAAAGAATATTTTAGTAAGTACACTAACGAAAATTATATTTTAATAAATTATACTTTGAATATATTTTAAAACCATTCAAAGCGCTCGACAGTAATTGATCGAGAACATTCATGGGCCATCAAGAAACTTCATTGGGAAATCGACGTTGCCCTCGATAGCAAGAAAGTGAAGAAACTAATTTCTTTTTGAATTTTTTATTTATTGAAAATCATACAAACCACATTCCCCGCTTCCTTTATAAGTAGCATACGTGAAGCACCGTATGCCTCATGGTCTCTACTCACTCTCTTGTGCCTTTGAGTTAAATCAATTCTCACTTTTAGTTCCTTCCCAATTAACTTATAGAACAGATTCAAATGGCAGTTCCACCAGAAATGGAGCATCCCAGGAAGGCTTTTGGATGGACAGCTAGAGACACATCTGGGGTTCTCTCCCCTTTCAAGTTCTCAAGAAGGTGCATGTAGTACTCATTTCTTCAATTATATTTTTATTATTGGGTCAGTTTAAAATCATGTTTATGATATCACCTGTTAATTAAATAGAATTAGTATCTAATGCTTATAAATTTCAGTTAAATTAACCGGATTTTGTTATAATGGGGCAGGGAAACAGGAGAGAAAGATGTAGCATTCAAAGTATTGTACTGTGCTATATGTCACTCGGACCTCCATATGTTGAAGAACGAATGGGGCATTTCCACTTATCCTCTAGTACCCGGGTATGCTTCGTATTATTATGTTAGAGCATTTCCAATTCATAGTTACATAGATGGATTACTCATCTTAATTTTATGGGCTTATAATTATATAAATTTAAATATTTTATGCAAAAATTTACTTCAATGTTATCATATTTGTTAAAGTAAGTGACTAATTTTATTTTGTGGGTCTTATAATACTTAAAAAAATGTTATTTATAATATAAATATTATAAATATTAGTTGTTTATATAAATAGTGATATTTATATAAACAACTTTCATGTCATCTATTTCAATAAAATATATAAAAAAAGTAAAGCAATTTTCCTTAAAGTTAATCAACTTATGTTGGAGATGCTTTTTTTTTTCAGTCAACACAAGTTGTAGATGCTCTTACCATATTTAAAGGTTAATATACATATTGTTTTTATTTAATTTTGACTTTTAAAAAAAAAACTCTACAATGCATATTAATCTTTGAATATGGTAATTTCAAAACTAATTTATTAAAATTTAAACATGTACTTAATGATCTTGTGCAAATTAATTTTAATCTAATAATTAATTTAGTGAAACTTTTAATATATAACCTAACCAATGATGTTCGATGATTTTGAAAAATGACATCTAGCTAATTTCTAAAGGTTTAATAAACTAACATTCACTTTTAGTTTTTCTAATTTTTTGTTTTGTTTATGATTTTGGTGAAATTCTGAATTTACTTTAGAACGAAGCCAAACAGGGTTTTGGTGTTTTGAATTTTTCAAGCATCACAAGCATTGCATTGTTCTTTTCAAGTTTGAATCCACAATTTTTCAGCAGGGCTAGTCCAATAAAATTATAAAGAAATTAAGATATGTGATCCAAATTATGGTCGTGTTAACATTACAAATAATTAAAAAATCTTGATGTTATAGTTCAAACGGTCACAAACCGTTTTTTAAAACCTTGGTCACATTGTATATTTGTATTCTAATTTGAGTACCAAAACATAGGCACGAGATTGCAGGTGAAGTAACAGAGGTAGGAAGCAAGGTACGGAACTTCAAAGTAGGAGACAAGGTGGGTGTGGGATGCATGGTTCTATCCTGTCGCTCATGCCAAAGCTGTGAAGACAATCTTGAGAATTACTGTCCAAAAATGATTGTGACATATTCAGGCAAGTATGTTGATGGCACCACCACATATGGAGGCTACCTCTTGATGCTGCTGCTCCTCTCCTCTGTGCTGGGATCACAGTGTATAGCCCTTTGAGATATTTTGCAATTGACAAGCAAGGGATGCAATTGGGTGTGGTTGGTCTTGGTGACCTTGACCATATGGCTGTCAAGTTTGCCAAAGCTTTTGGGGCTAAGGTGACTCTAATTAGCACATCTCCTAGCAAAAAAAGGAAGCCCTTCAACATCTTGAAGCTGACTCGTTTGTGGTCATGAGATGCAGGTACCCTTTTGGTTAACTAAAATTTTTTTTTTGTTAAAATGTTTTTCATCCTTTATAAATATGAAAATATTTTAAATTCGTTATAAAATTAAAATGTGTTATTTTTTGAAGGTTCAGACTTCCAAACCTATGTGCATGATTTTTGATATCAATTATATACATAATCAATGTAAAAAATGTCACATTTACATCAGTATATATCTAATCGATGTAAAAAATTATCATCACAAGTTTGAATTTATCCAAACTTATGTCTGAGTCAAAAAATAATATATTTTAATTTTATGAGGATAAAAAATATATTAAAATTTTTATAGGAACGAATTTTAAATATTTTCATATTTTTTAAAACAAAAAACATATTTTATCCTCTCTTTTTTTACAATGATGACAATGAAATTTAAATTTAAGACCTCTAACAAATTATTAAAACCTGCACTAGATTGCTATAGTGGGTTAATTAAATTAAAATTGGTTTGAAACCCGTTATGTATTTACAAAAGTTTGCTTTAAACCATACCTGTTTTCAAACTACAACCATTTGTTAAACCAAGTAGTTTGGTTTTAAAATATGTTTTGCATTATTGTGAATTTTTAGTAGTGTGTGTTTGGATAACACCAGCAAATTGATTCTACTATATAAAGTCATGGAGATATTATGAAAAAATAGAAGCAATTATTTCTTGCTTTATTTTCACCGTGAAAAATTAATTGATTTTTCTCGCCGTAAATTTATTTCAAATAGACTTGTAAATATGTTTTTTTTTCTTTTCAAATAAATTGAACCAAACATGCTTAATATGTACCCATGAGAAACAGTTATTGCTCAAATTCTAAGGCCCCTTCTTTTCTGTTTAGGCTGCAATGGGCACCTTGGATGGTATAATAGACACAGTTTCTGCCATCCATCCTCTGCCCCCTCTGTTAGGTATGTTGAAGTCTCAAGGGAAACTCGTCATGGTTGGTTTACCAGAGAAGCCTCTAGAGCTACCAATCTTCCCTTTACTTGCAGGTATGCATATGGAAAAAGAATACCATGTGTTTTAGCAAAGAACCTTCATGCAATTTAGAATTGACATAACTTGCCATTGATATAAATTTTGTATCTAGTTTCTGTATGCTAATAATTTGCACCGGAGAATAATTTGAATATTATTGCAAATGAAAAGTGAATTACAAATAGGTTTAAATATTTTTTTAGTTCTTATAATTTGATTTTTTTATTTTTCATCCTTATAAAATTATTTTTTTGTTTTTAATCCTTGCAAATCATGTCTATTTTGTTTCTTGTCATTTTAGTGCTTTAGATAATATTTTTTAGGCTTAAATATAATTTTGATTCCTGTAATTTAGTGTTTTTTTAATTTTCATTATTGTAATTGCTTTTTGTTTTAATCCTTATAAAATGTATTTATTTTATTTTTTGTCTTTAAAATGTTTTAAATAACACTTTGAACATTAAAAAAAGGTATTTTGAACAATGAAAAAAACACTATCCAAAACGGTTTATAGACGAAAAATAAAACAAACACATTTTATAAGGACTAAAATAATTTTTTTTGCAAGGATAAAATAAAAAAAATACTAAATTACATGGACCAAAGATATATTTAAATTTTTTAATTGTTCAAAATGTTATGTAAAGTGATTTAAAAATTAAAAACAAAAGAAGTACTAAAAAGAAAATATGATTTTATACAGACAAAAAGAAAAGAAAAAAAAACTAAATTATAAATACTAAAAGGTATTTAAACCTTACAAATATTGTATTTGGTTTGCAGGGGGAAAGATAATAGCTGGGTCATTGGAGGAATTAAGGAGACACAAGAAATGATTGATTTTGTAACTAAACATGATGTAAAGCCTGACATTGAAATTATTCCTATAGATTATGTGAACACGGCATTGGAATGCCTCCTCAAAGCATATGTAAAATATCGATTTCTTATTGACATTGGGAACACACTAAAACCAATCTCTTAAAATTTGCATCAATGAAAATTGGAGCTTAGAGTTTATTGTTTTGATTAAGCATAGTATATGTGTTGTCTAGTGAGTATTAATTTGATAAGGTGATTTACCTTGTTTATCGATTGACTTAGTTAATGCACATATATTTGATTTTGAGTGGTGATCAGTGAACACCCCATCACAAGTTTTGTATTGCCACAAGTTTATAATCATTCTGTTATTTTTATCTTCTTGTCATTGTCTTTAATTCTTTATTCCTTTTAACACGAATATAAAATATATAATTGAGGATAGTTCTCATCCTTTAAACTAGTTTTTTTTTATGTTGAATTAAATACAAACTCATATTCTTTTGAATTTGAGTTATTGGTATATTTATTGGTTTAATTTTTTTACTCTCCAAACATGCATCTGTAGCGTATGAAGGCTTGGTTTTTATAAATTTTTCGTAAATAATTATTTAGTCCCTATAATAATAAGTTATTTTTGTTTTGAGCCTTTAAATTTTTTTAATGTTATTTTTGTTTTGGTGTCCTATAGTTTTCTTTTTTATTTTGATTCCTATTTTTTTTTATTAGTAGGGATTGAATATGGTACCATAAGATTTACAATACTCTAACTAATTGAGCTAGACCGAGTTGATTTATTTTTATTTTTATTTTTATTTTCTTTTTTAGTTAGATAATTAATTGGCTGAATTTAGTAGCAGGATGATTATGAAACATAAAAAAAAAAAAAAAACGGATGAAAAGCAAAACACTATTATATTGTATGAAGTTGAAAGATTTTTAAGCCATGTATATATATAGCTTGGGATCATTCAAAGTAATGTTTTTCTTATGTAACTAGCACGAATTATGTCTCCGCACGGGTGAATTAACTATTTTTGCACGTTTTATATGTAAGTAAAAAAATATTTTTATGGTCAATAAAGACATTGCAATCATATGAAAACTTTCTAGCAAATACAATAAAAATTGTATATTAAAAAACATGATACCATACAAAATAGGAGTAGGCATCCATGAAGTTCAAATTTAGTATATTACAAGAAACAACAAAACCATGGAGAGGATAAATTATTTGTGTATAATAATATGTTATATGATAAATTAATCTAATAAAGATATTTGAATGGATCAAAGTATTTTTTTAATTTAGAAAACAATTAAACCAAAAAATAAATTAATTAAAAGAGTAAAAGATATTTTAATCTTATCCAAATTTATAATTATTTAAAACTAAAAAAATGTATAATTAATGATTATAAATAGACATAACAATGGAAAAAGACAAACACAAGTATGCTATTCATCATCCCACTCAACAAAATTAAAATAAAAAATTATAATATTAAAAGATATTTTAATATTATCTAAATCTATAATCATTAAACGCTGAAAAATATATAAGTCATAATTGTGAATATGCATTACAAAGGACAAGACAAGGATGAGTATGTCTTCCTCGTTCTTATCACTATTAGAAAATACACTTTCAACATCGGTTATTTAGAACATTCTGCATCGGTTCTAAAATCAATGTTGAAAGTGACGATGTTGAATGTATGAATGTTAACATCGGTTTTGGAGAATCGATGTTAACATACATATGACAACATCGGTTCTCTAAATACCCGATGTTAAACACAATGAACAACAACAAAAAAAGTGTACGCATGATGAACGTTGACATCGGTTTTCTAGTAAAACCGATGTTAATATGTTAGTTTAACATCGGTTTTCTAAAAAAATCGATGTTAACATATGCCCTTAACATCGGTTTTGCTAGAAAACCGATGTCAACGTTGATGATGCATACACTTATTTGGTGTAGTTTTTTGTGTATAACATCGGTTATGTGTACATAACCGATGTTAATATTCAAATATTCACACCGGTTATTTATAATTAACCGATGTTAATGTACAATAGTTGGCATCGGTTATCTACAGATAACCGATGTTAAAATACAAACGCTGACATCGGTTATACACAAATAACCGATGTTAATATACAAACGTTAACATCGGTTTTCTATTATAACCGATGTTAAGGTTCATATCGACATCGGTTTTTGTAAATAACCGATGTTGGTTATGATATTAACATCTATTTTTGTTAATAACCGATGTTGTTTTCAAGTATTTTTCTTTATATATATTTTCTGTTTTTACAGTAAACCCAAAATTGTACCTGTCAAATGCAATTTCAGGAGGCCTAATTCACAGCAAATAAACATTTTATTCTGCTTTCAAGCAGTTTTAATGATAATAAACATCAAATAATTGATTTATTATAAAGAACAATCATCAAATGAATTCAATATTCATGTTACATAGAAAATGTAAAAAATGTTAAAAAATGTCCCTAAATCCTAGGCCTGATCTCTAACTCTGAGATAAAACTGTGCCCACTGGATCCGCAATGCTTTTAATCTCTATGGCTCCAATGGTCTAGGATCGTTAAAATACTGCATGATGAAATAAATCATAATAAGTTAATAATGTAATACAAATTATAAATAAATCGATTTTCTTTGAAATAAACTTACCGCTTCCCAATTATTTCTAAAAATTCCTAAAATAATGGTGGACATCATGTGCATCACATAGTAGCCGCACTCAGTACTTCCTTTTTGTCTATTACACTAAATACATAATGAAATTTGGATATTAATCAAACGACTAGTGTACAGACACAAAGAAATATATATAAGTGAAAGTTTTATGTAAATGACGTACTTTGACGACAATCCACCTAGCAGAAGCCTTTGATTTAGGCTGTGGAGCATCATCAAGACCCTTGATAGCACTGTTCCATATGAGAAACAATTAAAAACTGGTGTTGTACGTTTAGGTATTACAATGCAAATGTATTGAAAAGAACACTAACTTATTAATAATCCCATTAAGGTAGTTGTTTGACTTGTTATGCAATGAACAAAACCAGACAACTAAGTGTTCCTTGGGCAGGATGACCACCATCTGCCAGTGTCCGCTGCAGTGGAACCTAAAATGGGTTAGTACATTAGTAAACATTAATTAAATTTTGTTATTTTGTGACTTACCCATTTAGGTAGGCTCCAAGATACACATCGCATTGTGAACTCTGCATCCAACTCTTTATGTAACTTTCAGATTCAATCTGTGATTGCCCAGACCTCTGAATGGACTATGGCTCAAGGAATCCATAGATATCAGAATTCCCCGCTCGCATACATGTTTCAGTGAGATGCCTGTTTATGTTAAGTAAAAGTTAAATATTTATGAATTGAAAGCCATAACTTAGGTAATTAAAAGTCTTTTATATAAAGACTTACATAATCCACAACTGTAACACTGATATGCTGAGACATTGACCACCGTATGCGATTTCGGAGAGGTCTTCGTGCTTTATGTACAAGGGGAAATCTGGATTAACGACCCCGAACACGGTGGCATCCCATCTAACCTGATAAGGCCTCAAGAAAAGCTTTGGGATGGTCAATGTCATCAGATAAAGCGGATCATCGACCTCCGGATCGGGCTTCGAAGGTGGTTTTGGCAGAGACACAGCTACCTGTTCATGAAATAAAGTTAAATAGCCAAATTTGAGGCACGCTTAATGAATTAATTTAAAAAGAAGAAACATATAGTAAGGACAATAAGTACCTGCTGTGATAAAGACTTGACCAGATGTGTCGGCCAAGCAAGGAAGGTGTGAAGTGCCTGCCCCACTAAGGAAACCTCATCAGTGGGTACAGGAACTGGAACATCTGCATCTGTAACCTCCTCCACACTCACCTTTACTTGGCTAGGCAACAAATGAGTGTTATGAAAAAGAGTGAATCCCTCATAAACTCTCCCCATGGCAACCAGGCGGGCAAGATCTGCTTCTATGTACAAGCCGCACCTGTCAGAGTCACCCGTCTCAGGATCGTTTCCTGAGGGATCAACACAACTCCCCTTTGTGCTCACTCGAGGACCGGAGGGACCAAGACCAACGAGAGGCTCAGGAGGCACTACAAGTCCCTGAGATTGCATCTGCAACTGAAGCTAGCTGAAGGATGCCATGACCTGCCTCGTCACTTTCTCTGTGATGGACTCCTCTAGTTGGTCCCTGATCTGCTGGGTCAGCTGCTGTAATTCGTCAGGAGGTAGAGAGGAAGCGTTGCTGGACGTCCGTGGAGCCGATCCAAAGTATTGCTTGATGGTGACACCGGCTCCAGCAGCACGGACACGTCTAGGGTGCTCTGGACGTCCAATAGTATCGGCTAGAATATCCTGACGTTCATGGGAGACAACGATCCCTGTGTGGCCTGCTCCTCAAACGAATCCTGCACAGAAAACACACAGTGGTATATGACATTCTCAAAATATTCAAACATAATTGTAATGGTTAGTTGAAAATGACTTACAATCTTCTCAGCGATTTCCTTTGCGGCCTCAGTCGTTATCTCCCCTGTCTTCTTCGTGCGGGTCATCTTTCACTTCACGTGGCGTCTGACCGGG
The DNA here is from genome assembly GCF_004193775.1 of Glycine soja. Lineage (NCBI taxonomy): Eukaryota > Viridiplantae > Streptophyta > Magnoliopsida > Fabales > Fabaceae > Glycine > Glycine soja. The sequence goes on from NC_041009.1 coordinate 37,001,904, forward strand.
GATGGAGGGTCGATGACACCATCAACGCTTCCAGACTGTGCAGCTTCCTACAGCTTCTTCTTTGTCTTCTCAGCCAGGAGCTTCTGCTCCAAATAATCATAACCCCCACGAGACAAAACGTGGGGGGTAGTATTCTGCTTCTGGATGGCCTGTGCCTTGATGCGCACATCCTAAAAAAATTAAACATTGTTTGAAATGGGTAGAATGAAGTATAACAACTTCATGTTTAATATGAAAAACAACTTAAATGGCAAGGGACATACCTTCCAAGAAGGGTCTCTGCGAGTCTGGCAAAATTGGGCTCACTTTTCCTTGTTGATGCCGTATTTGTCACAGACAGCGTCCTCGACACCGTCCTGATCGGCTGCAAGGGCCCATTTCCTTGTGAGGTCTGATTTAAACTGCCTCCATCTTTCCCCCGCGGTCTGTAGTAACTTGCTTTTCGTCCTACTGTCAGAAGCCTCTGGGATATCAAATTCCGCCTAACAACATGAAACAAAGTTGATTTGTTACAATAATGTATTTTTTGGCTATTAATTACACAAAATCAAATAAGAAAAGAGAAATACCTGAATATCCTCCCAAATCAGGTCTTTCTAAGCAGTAGGGACCTCCTTCCAGTTCTCGTAGGTGATGTCCACCTTATCACGTGTCACAATCCCCAAATATGTTCTTAATTTCTTCCTGTGGAGACCGTCGGCCTTCCCGGTAGCATGATCAACATGCACCACTGGTCTCTCAACACCAGGTGGTCTAGTGGACAACGATCGTAGATGTGAGGCTTTGCGTGTCCGCTTCATGGCAGACGTCGAAGCCGATGCGTCCGAAGGAGGAGGAGAAGGAGGAGGAGGAGGAGGAGGAGGAGTGGAGGCAGGTGGAGAACCCATGATCTTTTATACAATAACATACAAAATAGGATTAATGAAAAGAGGATCAGTCATAAGTTTATTTTGGAAGGCAAAAGTATAATATTATTAAACAAAACCCCACCGCATAAGGAGACAAGACAAATTAACCAAAGGACTCTGAAAGATTGGTAGTTGTGCTTTTTAATTGTGATTTGGGGCAACCATGTTATAAAAAGTCTATTACATGTAATCAACAGTCAATGTATGTTTGATGGAATATAAATACTATATCTTTAGAAATACACATGTACATGGCATCCTTAGGACTTCATCCGTGTTTTCTTTGATATTGATTTTCTTTTTTGCCATAGGGACATGGTCATTTTTACCCCTAACAATCTTAGAAGTAAATATAGACGATGTTTTTACGCCATACCCTTATACCATTTATATTTACATATTAGCAAAAAGAAACAGTAAAATCTTAAGGACAAATAGTTAAGAAACTTGTTCATTAGCTGCAAATATCCTTCCCTCCTCAAGTGCAAGCTTCTTGCGTAGCCGCTCTTGCTGCTCAGAAAATCCCAAAAACAAATCCCTCTTATTACTAGCTATTTTGAATTCTTTAGTGTGAATGTATGTATACATAATTTTGATGATGTCAAAAGAAGAATCAAACAAGGCTCATTTTGCTTCAAGATTAATACAAGATTTTTTCAACAAACAAAGCCTTGATTCAATATTTCTTCAAGATCAAGCCTTGCCTCAAAATGTAGAGATTTCAAGTCATCCAAGGCACATGTAATCGATTACCAATACATGTAATCGATTACCAAGGCACATGAAAGTGTGTAATCGATTACACATCATATGTAATCGATTACCAGAGACTCTGAACGTTGGGAATTCAAATTATAACTGTGTAATCGATTACACAAACATTGTAATCGATTACCAGTGGAAAGTTTTTAGAAAATCTGCCAACAGTCACATCTTTTCATTAGATTTGTGAATGGCCATCAAAGGCCTATAAATAGGTGACTTGGGCACGAATTTTATGCAGAGAGTTTTGCTTGGAAAAAATGTCTTATCCTCTCAAAAGACAATGAGAGAGATTCCAAAAGAACTTCATTGTCAAATGCTCTCTCAAGAAATCCTTAATCAAACACTTGCAAAATCTATAAGGATTCTTACATGATCTTCATTGTAATATTCTTCTCTTGAAGAGAGAATTCTTCTTCCATTCTTCTTATTCAATGAGATTGGTTAAGAGACTGTGAGTCTCTTGTTGTAAAGGATTCCTGAACACAAGGGATGGGTTGTCCCTGTGTGGTTCAGACTTTGTAATGGATTTTACAAAGATAGTGGAAATCTCAAGTGGGTTGCTTGAGTACTGGATGTAGGCACGGGTTGTGGCCGAACCAGTATAAAATTGTGTTTGCATTCTCTCTTCCCTTATCTCATTTATGTTATTGCAATCAATTTTGCCTTGCATGTTTATAGAACATTATTAAATTGATTGTTGTTGCTTCTTCTGCATTCTAAGCCTATCCCTCTTAAGATTATTGAGGCCACAAGGTCTAACATTTAGTTCCTGAAAGTACATCCTTCAAATTATTGCTCGTTCCCCTTTTTGAGAATGAGGAGGATCTTCATAGGACTTCATCCAGCTTATGTTTGTCGCCAGTTTCATCATCCACCACCCTTTTCTTCTGTGTCTTTTCACGTTTGTTGTTGTTAAACCCATATTTATGCCTTCTTCCCTTCATGTCTTGTTTTATCACAACTTTAGCTGAATCTCCTATCTTCAGCATAGTTGAATCTCCTGTTTTATTCTCCAATGACACACTTTGATGGCCTGTATCTCTTTTCTTCGTATGTTCTAGTGCTTCAGCTTCAGAATGCATAAAGCAATCAGAATTTTCCAATGATCACCAAAGGAACATGCACGAGGAGGCACGGAAGAAAACACAAAAGCATAAACCAAAGAGGGTGGAGAGTGTCAACGCTGATGCAGAAGCCTTTGGTGATCACTGGAAAATTCTGATTGCTCTATGCATTCTGAAGCTGAAGCACTAGAACATACGAAGAAAAGAGATACAGGCCATCAAAGTGTGTCATTGGAGAATAAGACAGGAGATTCAACTATGCTGAAGATAAGAGATTCAACTAAAGTTGTGATAAAACAAGACATGAAGGGAAGAAAGCATAAATATGGGTTTAACAACAATAAGCGTGAGAAGACAGAGAAGAAAAGGGTGGTGGATGATGAAATTGGCGACAAACATCAGCTGGATGAAGTCCTAAGGAGGCAAATTGAAACAAAAAACCGATGCCTCAATCAGAGAAAAATGTAGTTGTCACTTACTTGCTTTGGTGACCTCTATCTCTGCAGAAAATTACATTAGACGATGTTAATCAATTCTCCTTCATCATGATCATTTCGATTAGCATGAACGTCGTCAGCTTCTTCTTCTCCGACAAGGTTACGAGTGATTTGAGCGGTCAAAGGACTAACATAGGTGTCCATGTATGAATCATTATCTTCTACATTAACACCAACTGTTTTGCCCTGCAGAACCACGCACCACCTTTCATCACAAGGGTCTTGCACGTAAAATACTTGTCTAGCTTGTTTTTCCATGATGAAAGGGTCATTGTGTTAACCAAGTTTCTTTAGATCTACCAGCGTAAATCCTATATCATCGGTGCGCACACCGGTGTTGTTGTCAACCCATTTACATTTGAAAACACATACTATAAATTTCACATAATTAAGCTCCCAAATTTCATCAATGAACCCAAAGTAAGGGATGGAAGCTACACAGGGATTGGCGTCATTGACACTTGCAAAGTGTTGAGATTAAGCCCTTAGGGTGACCCCGCTGTTCTGCATTGTACTTTTGTCATCTTGTGCTTGTGTGTAAAATGAATACCTGTTTATGTCGTATCCTTACCAGGTTATAACATTTCTTTTAGGCCTATCTACTAGCTTTCTTAATGTTTCTGAAGCATTCTCATCTGTAAAGATTGTATCTTTAAACCAATCACAGAAAGTCTTGTTATGATTTTTCAACACCCAATTCTTTGACATTTTTGAATTATTCTGTTTGACTAAAGCTTCATGCTTAACTATGTATGGCAAAACTTTATTACTGTTGTTCAAGACATACAAGTGAGCTTGTAACAAATCTTCTACACTTGGAGTGATCACCTGCAGTCCTCTTGAACCCTTACCACCCACTCAGTCATCATGCCGAGACTCAGGAAGCCCAACAGGTTTAGCCTTCTTTAAGTATTCTGAACAAAATTCAATGGCTTCTTCTGCAATGTACCTCTCAATAATAGATGCTTCTGGACGATATAGATTCTTTGTATACCCTTTTAAGATATTCATGTATCGCTCAACTGGATACATCCACCGTAGATAAACAGGACCACAACATTTGATTTCTCTGACCAGATGCACAATCAAGTGAATCATGATGTCAAAGAAAGCAGGGGGAAAATACATCTCCAACTGGCACAGTATAATTGTGGCCTCATTTTCCAACTCATCAAACACGACTGGATCAATGACTTTGCTACATATAGCATGGAAGAAAAAGCACAGGCGAGTTATCGTTAACCTGACTTTGTTTGGCAAGATGTCTCGTATAGCCACGGCTAACAATTGTTGCATGAGCACGTGACAATCGTGAGACTTTAACCCTACAAGCTTAAGCTCCTTCAACTGCATAAGGCTCTTAATATTTGAAGAGTATCCTTGTGGAACCTTCACCCGACGAAGACATTGACAAAAACTTATCTTCTCCTTCTTGGACAAAGTATGGCAGGCTGGGGGCAAGTAAATTTTCTTCCCATCAGACATTGGATGCAACTGTGATCGTATACCCATATCAGCTAGATCTTGACGGGTATTCAAGCCATCCTTCATCTTGCCTTGAATGTTAAAGAGCGTCCCAATAACACTGTCACAAACATTTTTCTCCACATTCATAACATCAATACAATGTCTAACGTCAAGATCACACCAGTACGGAAGATCAAAGAAAATGGACCTCTTCTTCCATATGCAACTCTGACTTTTATCCTTCTTTTGGGTCTTCCCAAATATAGTATTCAGGTGTTGAACCCGCTGATATACCTGCTCACCAGTCAACGCTATCAGCGCAATATCATGCTCTTGACTTCCATTAAAAGCTTTTTTCAGTCGTCTGTAAGGATGATTGGGTGTTAGAAAGCGGTGATGCCTATTGTAGACTGTTTTTCTCCCATGTTTAAGTTGTATGTAACTTGTATTTTCTTCACAGATGGGGCATGCATGATGACCCTTAACACTGTAACCGCTGAGATTCCCATATGCTGGAAAGTCATTAATGGTACAAAAAAGCATTGCACGCATTTCAAAGGTCTCCTTGCGAAACGCATCAAACACTACAACCCCTTCGTCCCACAACTTTCTCAGATCTTCAACCAATAGACTTAGATAAACATCAATGTCATTTCCTGGCTATCTTGGGCCCGATATCATCATAGACAACATCATGTATTTTCGCTTCATGCACAACCAAGGAGGCAAATTGTAAAATACTAGCAGAACTGGCCATGAACTGTGTTGAGTGCTTAAGGTGCCATATGGATTCATTCCATCACTGGCTAGTCCAAGTCTAAGATTTCTTGGCTCATTCCCGAAATCCGGATACAAACCATCAATCTTCTTCCACTGGGAGCAATCAGCCGGATGACGGACCATTCCATCAGAAATCTTTCCATTTGTATGCCATGTAAGGTCTTTTGCGTCGTCCTCGTTAGCAAAAAGACGCTTAAACCTTGGAATGATTGGAAGATACCACAAAACCTTTGCTGGGGGGCCCTTGTTGGAGTTTTCATCAAAACTACTTTCTTCTTCATCCTTCACTTTGTACCGTGAAGTCCCACAGATAGGGCATTTGGACTTTTCTTGGAATTCATGCCTGTACAGTATGCAATCATTGGGGCAAGCATGAATCTTCTGATACTCCATACCCATCGGACAAAATATCTTTTTCGCCTTATAGTAACTTTTAGGCAATGTGTTACCCTCTGGAAGCAGATTGTGCACTACCTCAAGCAGTGAGGTGAAAATTTTGTCACTCCACCCATACCTAGCCTTCACATTAACCAGACTTAATACAACAAACAACATGGTTAATGAATTCTTGCACCCTGCATACAAAGGCTTCTTAGAATCACTCTGCAATCCTTCATACACAGGGGCGTGTGCTTGCTGGAAAGACTCTTGTCCAAGGTCACGAATCATATCCTCTAACTGATCTCCCATTTCTACATCAAGCGGTTCAGATTGGGACCCACTCTGCATGTCTGTCACTTCACCATGCCATATCCACGTTGTGTAATTCTTCTTAATCCCATCACACATTAGATGGTCCCGTATGTCATCGAGTAATTGTCGTCTTCCATTCAAACAATTGATGCAAGGACAATAATATTTTCCTTCTTCATTCGGTCGACCTCTTTCTAAAGCAAATTGCAAGAATTGTTCGACGCCATCCTTATATTCTGGGCTCATGCGACTTTCATTCATCCAACTTCGATCCATCTAAGCAATTCCATGCATGAAAATCTCACTTTTTATTTATAGGTGTGGCCCTATCCCATTTAGGAAAACTGTCTTTTATGTTAGCTTCAAACGTCAGGGTTACCATTATTTACAAAAATTTGACTAAATTTCGGCAGCATTTTGCATTGGTCTCCAAGTACACGAAATGACATCGGTCAAATGAATTTCCCAATAATCAAGTATGCACTCGGAGAACAACTTGAAATGTATTGAACCGAAATTTAATCAAATTAATGAAAATAATAATAACCTTCACGAATGAATCTAACATAAAAAAACCAGTCTCCCCAAACTGTCCAAACGGACAATTCAAGACTAAATACAATGACTAATGCAAACTGTCCGCAAGAGTCATTGCATTCAGTCTCAAACGGGAATCTAAGGTTCACTCACCATGAACAACAGTTGTTTATATATCAAATTACACTAATCACATACAAGAACATACAAAAGGTCAAATTCAATTACAGACAAATATAGACATCAGCAGTTGTTTATGTAACTAATTTCAAATGCTGGGTTTCAAGGGTGCTTATGCTTTAATATTGTAGTTGGGTATGTGTGTGTGTGTGTGTGTGTGTGTGTATCATGAGGGTCTGTGTGTATCATGAGGGTTGAGACAAGAGACCCTTTGGCTCCATTACTCTTTGACTTAGCGGCTAAAGGACTAACAGGGCTAATGAGGGTCTGTGTGTGTGTGTGTGTGTGTGTGTGTTTCTGTGTGTGTGTGGGTGTGTGGTTGTGTGTGTGTGTGTGTCTGTGTTTCTGTGTGTGTGTGTGTGGCTGTGTGGGTGTGTGGCTGTATGTGTGTGTGTGTGGGTGGGTGTGTGGCTGTGTGTGTGTGTGTGTGTGTGTGTGTGTGTGTGTGTGTGTGTGTGTGTTTGTGTGTGTGTGTGTGTGTGTGTGTATGGATGTGTGTGTGTGTGTGGCTGTGTGTGTGTGTGTGTGTGTGTGTGTGTGTGTGTGTGTGTGTGTGTGTGTGTGTGTGTGTGTGTGTGTGTTTGTGTGTGTGTGTGTTTGTGTGTGTGTGTGCTTTTTTTGTGTGTGTGTGTGTGTGTGTTTGTGTTTCTGTGTATGTGTGTGGCTATGTGTGTGTATAGGTGTGTGTGTGTGTGTGTTTGTGTGTGTGTGTGTGTGTGTGTGTGGCTGTGTGTGTTTCTGTGTGTGTGTTGAAGAACTTGCCCCAAGACACAGCAGACACTTGTGCATACAGCCCTTACCCCTAACTATGTTTTGAAGAGTTTGATTGCTTTGTGGTGTGAAAGCAACGGTATTGAGCTACCAAAGAGGCAAGGAAACTGTAGAACAAAGAAATGTGGTGGCAGCAGTCTTTCAGATTGTGATCGAACTGCTATTGGTGCTTTATTGGATAAACTAACGAGTAACGATATAGAACAACAAAGGGCAGCTGCTGGTAAGAAGGATGCTGCTACTGCTCTAATAAAGTTACTTTGTGAAGGTACTCCTACAGGTGAGAATGATGCTGCTACTGCTATCTTCAACCTATCTATTTATTAGGGAAATAAAGCAAGAGTTGTAAAAGCTGGTATAGTAGCCCCACTGATACAATTTTTGAAGGATGCTGGGGGTGGAATGGTAGATGAAGCACTAGCTATTATGGCAATCCTTGCAAGCCACCATGAAGGCAGGGTAGCGATCGGTCAGGCCAAGCCAATTCATATTCTTGTTGAGGTTATACGAACCGGCTCTCCACGCAATCGAGAGAATGTTGTTGCTGTCTTGTGGTCACTATGCACCGGAGATCCACTGCAATTAAAACTAGCGAAAGAACATGGAACAGAAGCAGCACTGCAGGAGTTGTCAGAAAATGGAACTGATAGAGCTAAGAGAAAAGTTGGAAGCATATTGGAACTCTTGCAGCGAATGGAAGGGGTTGATAATCTGCAGAGTTCATAGTCTTAGTGTTGCTTCGTTATATAGCTCATAGATGGTCTGAAAAATTAGAGGACCTATGGAAGCTCAAAATCCCTTTAAAACCAACAACATTTGCTTGGCAATTGATCAAAGATACAATCCCAACTAAAGGGAATTTGCGGAAAAGACAGCTGGAGAAAGGCTTTGCCCAGCCCTACAACTATTGGTCTAGTAATTTATCAACAACATTTTTTGATTAGGGTAGCAATGCAGGGTTATTGTATTCTATTTAGATTGGCACCTGATTCGTAGGACCTATGGTTCTGCTAGTCTGTTGGTTTCTACCTTGTATATTTAGTACCTCTGGTACTCACAGTTATTAATACAAATTATAATTTTGCTGATAAAAAAAAAAAGATAATACAAGAGAGAGAGAAGGGAAGTGGCAGTCACAACATATATATAGAGAGGATTCCAAAATCAGTGCAAGAAAAATTAAAAAGGATTCAACACAGTTTTTTATGGGGTGGTGGAACAGACCATAAAAAGATTGCTTGGATTAAATGGGACCAAGTTTGCTTGCCAAAAGAAAAGGAGGTCTAGGGATTAAGGATATTGATGCCTTTAATCTCGCATTACTTGGCAAGTGGAAATGGAACATGATGCAAGAAAAGGGGGACCTTTGGACCAGAGTTTTAGAGTCAAAATATGGTGGATGGAGGAGTCTTCATGAGGCAAGGAAGGCAGCAAAGCAATCTGTGTGGTGGAGAGATTTAAAGCAATCATTCAATATTCCAAATTAGGGAGACATGATTCAAAGCAACATGAGATGGAAGGTGGTAGGCGGGGACAAAGTAAGATTCTAGGAAGATAAGTGGAGCCAGCATCAGTAAACACTAGTAGAGCGATACCCTAGATTGTACCAAATATCATCACAGCAGAACCAAACCATTAACAAGCTGGGACATCATAAAGATTCAGGATGGGAGTGGCAATTCACTTGGAGAAGGTCGATGTTTGATAATGAAATTGAAGCAGCCATCAATTTCCTAAGGGACATAGAAGATATGATTATTCAGCAGCATGGATCTGATGAGTGGGTATGGTTAGGAGATCAATCAGGGAATTATTCGACATGCAGCGCTTATAAGCTGATATGGGAGGCTACTGCAACAGGCCAACAAGAAGAATGGTGTATGGAATTATGGAAGATAAAAATCCCTAGTAAGATTCCGGTGTTTGCTTGGAGGTTGTTAAAGGATAGACTACCAACAAAAAGGAATCTTCACCGGTGACAATTGCAGATTCAGGACATGCGTTGCCCTTTTTGCAGAGATGCTGAGGAGGAGGTCTCCCATCTTTTTTTCCACTGCAGCAAGATCCAACCAATCTGGTGGGAATCAATATCTTGGCTGAATATTAAAAGCGCCTTTCCTCTCAGACCTGTACAACATTTCCTTCAGCATATCTCTATTCAGATAAAAGGAGTAAGGGGAAAGAGGTGGAGATATTGGTGGCTAGCGGTAACATGGGCTATTTGGAAGTTTAGAAACAGAATGTTGTTTTCAAATGCAGAATCTGATATTAATAGATTGTTTGATGAAGCTATTTTCTTGACCTGGACTTGGCTTAGACATTTTGAGAAAGACTTCTTAATTCATCTAAATCAATGGTCAAGCAACATTAGACAAGGCTTTTGTATATGTAATGGGTGATACAAATAGAACAACTAGATGTTCTCCTAGTATCTAGAATACCATTCAGTGCTGGTGTCTAGATATAAGGACTGTAAATCCCTCTTTTGTATCAGTACCTCTGGTACTATTTAATCTTATATATATAATACATTATTTTGTTGATAAAAAAAACATATATATAGAGAAGGGTAGCAGATAAAATTACAAAAACATTCAACACTAACAATGAACAAGTTCTGAGAGTTTAAATCATAGTAAATACTTCAAAGATATCAGTCCAATGAAAGAAAGGTCATGTAGACAGGCATAGCATAAGTTACAAATATACCAGTAATGCATACAACAACAATTTCAAATTAGTTTTCGAATCAAAGATATAAATACCTGAGTTTGAGGCTTCAAAGATATAATCAAATTGCTTCCACAACAACGCCAATTAGCAGTAGTAAATGATAACCCTAAAAAAAACCATACAGAAATTAGCCACAGTGTATTTAAAGCCTTTTATCAACAATATGACTCTCACTTCATGGTGATACATTGACTCTCAAAAGACATTATACTGAGAGTGTATTTAAAGCCTTTTTCAGCAATGTGCACCTTTTGCCACAAAATGAGGAAAAGACCCCTCTCAATGCACAGTGCTGGCAATGGTGAAGTAGTTAAAGTCTGATGCACAGGTCAGGAACCACTGATGACCTGTTATAGGAGGTAACAGTCGGTTACATGAAAATTATAAAATTTGCAAATGAGGATCTCCTATGTTCATCCTATACTGTTCATTTGTCTTCTTCCAAAGGCATTACCTCTGAATCCTTTCTATCACATTCAACACAAACTACACTGATTTCAAAGTACCAAGTTTGATTTGTAAGAAAAATAAGTTCAGAATACAACTTTGCAAGAAAATTTCAATTCATTCTCAATCATTTTATCAAATAGCTCATGGACAATTTTTTAAGAATACATATCATACTTCTATCCAGTCAAACTAAAGCAATAACTAATTAATTTAATTAAACAGGGACCAATTTAGATGTGAATCATTAAAGGTAGATGATGGCATTCAAAGAATGATAGCACCGGTTCAAATTTTAAGAAGAAAAAAAACAATTATACTATATTTCAATTATAGACAATAACAGTGCCCATCTTAATACCACCACATGGATAGCAACATAATGAGTAAAACTGCAACCTGCCTGTCCACCCATTAACCTAATTACCAGTCACTGTAAAGTTTGAAATGCTTCCTAATCTAAATGAATGATTCCCAAAAACACAATCAAAACCAATGTAAAAACTAAAAAGCAATGTCATAGATACCAACTGGTAAGGGAATAAGGACTGAATTTTATTCAAAAGAAATAGAACCCCCAAGATGTTTGAGAGCCTCGTCTCTCCCTTCCTGAAAACCCACTAAAAATTGCCTAACTCCCCTGTTGTTACTCCATAATTTATTCTGCAATAATTGCTTAAGGCAGTTACGTATGGTCCTAAATCACTACAGATTCAGTTACGATTAACCCTTTGTGCCTAACTAGGGTTTCAAAACATGACAACAGAGACAGACCATTGAACAATGGATTTTCATCATTAACATACAATAGAGACATACCTTCGATGGAAGCGCAGACACGAACTCCACAAATGCGAACTCGACAATGTGGTTGCAGTCACGGAAGCGCAGCCCAGTTTGCGACAAACACGAACTCAGGCAGAAGGAGAAACAACAATAACGCCCTGGGAGTACCCTTTCCGGGACTCTTTCCCATCGGTTTTGGAAAAACCGATGTTAACTAAGTCTACTTATTTACAAAAATGCCACCGTACTTTTGTTAATATCGGTTTTGTGAATAACCGATGTTAAAGGTCTGATGTTATATGTAAAAATTGTAGTAGTGTATCCATGTTTCCATCTTACTCAATAAAATTAAAATACAAAAATGATATTTTAATCTTATCCAAATATGTAATTATTTAATACAAAAAATTATATAAGTAATAATTGTTAATAGACATGACAACGAGGTAGGATGAGATTAAGCGAGAATGGATATGTCGTTCAGGATAGATAGATAATTCAAAAAAAATATTATCATTCAATTTATATATTAAAAGAGTAATAGAACAAAATAGATAGATATATATTATATAATATTTAATATAAATAAAAGAGTAGTTAATATAAAAAAATGTTGGTAAGTAAAAGAAGATAAAAGAAAAAGAAATGAACAAAGAAAGTGAGAGAGAAATAGAAGTAAATAAAAAAAAGGAAGAAGATTTTTTAGCACATGTTGACTCGTGTCCCAATCAAACCTTTCTGATTAATAATAACTCGTTTTTAACTCGTGCATATGGACGGGTCCATTTCACGTTAGTTTGTAGAGGAAGATACATAAGTTTTATAAGTTATTGTTAATTTTAACATAAATATATATTTTAGTTAAATGCAATTTTTAAGTTAATAGATAAAATGAATTATATAATATATTTATAAGATAAAAGTAAAAAATAAATAAATAAAACTCTACATATTTTTTAATAAAAAGACTTTGTATTTGTTTTTAATAACATGTTTAAATAAAAGTATAGCATTATCCGAAATGTCGTTGCATATAGGTTAAAATAAATTTTCTTAAGAAAGTCTAGAGTATTAGACACATATGAGATAAGATTTTACTAAAAGAAAGTGATTTGCTAGGATAAATATCTTGATTAACAGACTCTATAATTGAAATGAGTTTTGAAAGTCTTAATAAAGCACTAAGTACTAGTGAAATGATTAAAATAGATGAGATATTTGAAGCTTAAGATTGAAAGGTATGGTTTTGTGCCTTAAGTTATATAAGAGTTTTCAAAGGGGAATAAAGTCAGTTAAACTTTGTTTATCTTGTTACTAATTAAAATTCACATGATCTTTTAAAGTGTTATATTTATATTATTTTTTATTTTAAAAGGTGATTAATTATTCTTCTATAGCAGTGTAATATTAAACTGGATTTATTTTCTCAGTTCGAGTTAATTTGTTTTAAAAAATGAGTAAATATTGTAATCTATTTTCAATTGATTTATTATAAGTTAACTAATAATAAAATTTATAAAACGTAGTTAGATTATACCATCTATTGTCCAAATCACTAATACATTTCTACTTGATTTGAAATATGCTTCAAATTGTTATCGTATGTATGAGGAATTTATAGTAATGAATTAATTGCATTGCTATCAACCTTATTGCTAGTTGAAAATTATATACTAACAATCAAGCAAAATAATCAATCTCATTGACTAACTCTTTTTTTAAAATTTATATGCACAAAATACAGTAACATTTCATGGACCACATTTAGACATCCCCCAGAAAAAAAGACTACTCAAAGAGTATTTATATGTCTTGCAAATAAGTTGAGATGACTATTGCTTTGTTGGTATAAGAGGAACTTTGACAACTAGATGATGATTTGGTGTTGTAGACATTGATTGCTGTGAAAAGGATAAAAAAAATTAAATAGCAAACATTAATGTAGTTTAAGAATGTGATAGTTTCCACAATTATGAATATAAAATTGAAGGATTGAAATTTGTGCTCACAGCTCACAGAGTAGTATCATTCGGCATCAAATACTGGAAAATGAACTTGGTAAGTTACCTACATCATATATAGAAACATTGAAAAAATGATTATAGAAATATGCTAAAATTAAATTATTTGTTTAACTTCCGTCCACATTTTTTTAAATGAAATTTTATTTGAAACATCACATAGACATGTGATAAATTATAGCTTGAATTTATCAAATTTGGGTCAAAAGAGAATTTCAAAGCAGGAGAATTGTTGGAGCTTATTAACTTCCTGAGCTACTTATCAATAAGCTTTGCTTTATGTTTTATTCCTTGTGGTAAACCATGACCTCAACACAAGTTATTGATTAAATTTGCCTTATTCTATAATAATTATACCAATGGTACTCAGATAAACAATTTATTGCACAAAATAAAAAACAATTGCATTGATCAATAAAATGATCTTTGTTAACTGTAGCTTTGCAAAAAAATCTATGCTTCTCTGAAAACTGGCTAGAGGCAGAAGACAGTGAACTTTCTTAATGACAAAACATCAAAGCTGCTCTAACTATGGTTTTTAAATCAGTTGGTATGCAAAATGAGAATTCATATTAAAGGCAATTACAAACAAAATAAAATTAACGCAAATGAAAAACAAAATACCTCTGCTTGAACTCTTCAATATCAGCCATTTTGATGCTTTCAATGAGCAATTTATTGTTGCTGGATAAGAAAATAAATCAAATACTACCAAATCTAACATAATACAAAGATATAATTGTTTATGTAGTGATACAGTTTGTTTCCTGATATTATAATATTACATCAACCATAGACTAAAAGATAGTAGCTATAGAAAGATATTAGAAAAGATACAACATAATATTTAAAGACATAAGATGAGATTTTTCATATATTTCAATGGTCTTTGATACTTTGGCCTAAACAGTCTGCCTCATCCTATAAAAAAAGAAAAGTAAAAAAAAAAGTTATTTTTTTTTTGTGTTTTTTGAAGAAGGAAAATTATTTTATTACCTGATTCACTGGCAAAGACACATATATAATAATGAATTTTCGAGAAGTGCGGATTCAAATAAACTGTTAAAAAAATAATTTGATATTGTAATTGTTCCAAATAGTATCTAAGTTTTTATGGAATTGAAATAATTTTAGTTACCCATATCTTATTGCAGGCCACTCATCTAGATTGGGGTTGAAATGAATCATTGTTGTATTTTCAACTATTTCAATAGTAGCATCACCTTCAAATTTTAGAGGAAAATTTGTGATAGAAAAGAAAAAAAATGAATCTTGAATTTAAAGTAGAAAAATAGTAATATATTGTTAATTTTAAATTGCAAATTGGAAATAAGTAAAACCATACGTATGGTCTGAAATTTCAAAGAAGAATTTTGTGATCTTGTTCATGTTTTGCAAATCTCGCTCTAGTCCAGACCTTGTTGTAACAACACCAACTATATTTGTGAAAAAATAGTGTTAGTATATTGTAATAGATATAAAAAGTTAAGATGAATAACATATGATACCAATTAGGAGGTGTGTATGTTGCTTTAGATTGCGAACTTCATTGAAGTGGATTGGTGTTAGCCTAAAATATAGCATTTTCAGCCCCTCTAATATGAGTTTTTTTTGTAAACAATAGAATATAACGATGATTAGTCATACGATTGATGCCAAAATTACCTATTAATTTAACATTAGCAAATGTGTAAAGTTTTTTAGGATTTATCTCATCCTTTAAAATTTTGTCATAAAGCTTCTCTTTCATTAGACCTTCAATTTTTGAACCCTACATATTGAACCAAAAATGTGCATAAATGTAATTAGTTTTATTGTATTGTCACCTCAATATTGAAAATGGTTAAAATGAGAAAATGCAAATACAAGAAAACAAAATATGGTTCATGTTAAAACATACCTCTGAATCTATGAGAATGAACTGAATGAAAGATACATGTTTTCCATTGATTATCTGACAAATTGACAAATACCTAATAATTTGACATTTGATAAACCATTTTGCTTGATCTGGTTTAATATCTTTAATTTTGATTTCTCTTGAATTTCTTGAAGATATATCTGAATATGAATGAGAAGAGGCAGAATAAATGATGAATGATATAGAATGAAATATGCTTGTGTTTCTTAAATAGAACGAATAAAGAATTCTTGCTTATGATATGTTTGATCGAGGTCGTACCCAAATCAAATAAATATTAAAATGTAGTAACTAGGAAGTGATCCTAGGTCGTTTCCCAACGAGCAATGATACACCAAATGTTCATAACAGATAGTAGGAAATAATAACAAATTGGGGGAGTTGTTTGCTTTTGTAAATTAAACAGCGAGTAAAATTGAATTAGAAATTATCAGAATTAAAATACGTTATTTCCCCTTGATTCACAAGCAAGTCTCTTATCCTAGGTTGCGAGAATTTATCCTTTATCAATTCAACCACTTAATCCAACCCTAAATTAAATTACTAAGCGAAATTTAACATAAAGCATTCATTATGTGATTAAGCATCACACACACCAATTACTCATAAACGATCATTAAGCATGAACGTAAATTAAGTGCAGAGACAATTAATCAAGCACTAAGCATGCATGAATTAATAGCAACAAATTCAGAGTAATTAGTGAAGAGAAAAAACTGAACAGAAGTTAATAGTAATAATAGAACCTCAAAGAGAATTGTGCTTGATCCTCAAGAGAAAACAACGCTGCGGACTTAGCCTTCCATTAATCAAATAGAGAACGGAATTTTATTGATAAAACTAAAAGTCTGAACTGGAATTGTAAAAAACGAAAATAAAAGAGAAAGAGAAGAGAGACTAAAACTAAAAACGAAAAATAGGAGAGAGAGAGAGAGGAGAGAGAGAGGAGCTAAACTAGAACCTCGGTGCTGTTATATAGTTTTTTTCAACCCCAAAGCTTACAAATCTGTTTTAAATCCAAGCCCATAAGTAAAATCAAATCAAATCTAGATAAGATAAGATCTAGGTGAAATAATATCTAGATGAGATCAAATCTAAATAATATATAGATAAGATAAGATAAGATAAGATCTAATTTTGTAGAATAAATTAGTCTGTCATCTTCAAGTCCAAGCCCAATGCTGGATTCAAGCCCAAGCCCAATTCTAGATTCAAGCCCAATGCTTCATTAATTCCTGAAATTAGATTAAAAACATCAAATTAGCTGAATGAGCCCAAATAATAAAACTGCCTAATAAATTTGACAATTAAGACTAATCAATATTTAAAATGGTGCAAAAAGGGTTAAGAAATAGGAAAAAATAATGGCACATCAATGTTTTATAGCACACGTCTATTATGGGTCACTATTGAATTTCTATTTTGTACTTTTGTGCTCGTTTTATTACTTTTATAGCATCAATTGATTCCTGAAAGTACTATTGGTTTTGCTAAAAAAGAAAAAGCATTTTTTCTGCCAACATTGTTTTTTCTATAATGTAACATATATATTGTTAAAGTAAATACATGATTTTATAATGTGCAGGACCTCACACTTATGATAAAGTTGCATAGGATAAGAAAACATAAAACCATAGAGTTATGGAGTGGTAAACTAATAAGGACCAAATGATAATATATAAACTAATAATTATGGTCAGATTGGGTAACTTCTAACTGCACCTTGTGTTCTTTTTTTATCCATATTCACTATTTGCCATTGTGATAGAAGAGAGAGTGGCTGACACCATTATTTTGACCAATCTAATTTGGGATGATTTTAATTTAAAAAGTAAAGGATTTAAGCATACTACCAAAATTGAGATGGTAGAAAGCAATGTTGCAGTGTTAAATAATTTGTTACCACTGGATTAAGTTGTTTCCTAAGTGCAAAACATTGCAGGAAAGACAAATAAACTTGTTATTTATAATCTATTTTGAACAATAGACACAGAAATCAAAACATTAATAATGTATGAGTTGAGTAGCATCTTACTAATTAACTTATTAAATACTAGATGGACCAGCTACCTATACTATTCATGGATCACAGTGAGTATCAGAATATCAGTTAAAGATGTTATATATTATAGCCTGAATTTACATTTAAAAATTTCTAGAAAATAGTATGTCAGCATTTGGGATTATGTCTATCATGGTGTTTATCAAATTTGAGTCAAAAGAGTATTTCAAAACAACCAAATTCCTGAACTTTGGTTGAACCTTGATTTTAAATGCAAGTGTTTAACCCAGAATTTTATCAAGAGGTTATGGAGAAGCATTCAAATCAACATCATTATCCTTCCACATAACATATAAGCATAAGTTAATAATAATAACAATTTAGGTGATAGCTAAAGTTATTAACTATGGAAAAAAAATTCAGTTTGAAGCTTCCATTCAGTAGTAATTCACTACTATCTTTAACCTATTAACTTCATCATCTGATTGACCAATAAGGTTTATGCATCCATGGTCCCAGCACAGAAACTTTGTGCTTTGCTCATTGTGGTAAACCAAGACCTCAAGTCTATACCTGACAATGGAAAAATATATTAATATTAACATGCACACAAAAATAATGTGAACTCAAAAAACCTATCAATTACCTCAACACAGGCTGTTGATTATATTTGCCATATGCACATGTGAATGGCATATTGTTTATATAAGTTCTTTACCCTAAACACTAAATCAATAGACACCATAAAATCCTACACCCTAAACCTTAGACACTAAATAATAAGACACCAAACCTAAACCCTAAACATCTAACTCCCAACTCCAGAATACCGCAACCAAACTTCCAAAAAACCAAATCCCAATACGCAACCCTGACCCAACCTACTAGCAAAATCACAACCCAACACCTAACAACAAAGAGGAACAAATGAAAAACCCAATGTACAAACTGTAAGCTCAAATGCCAAAATTAGAGAAAAGAACGAAAGGAAAAAATAAAATAAACGTCAACACACCTTCCTTATCGCTTTCGTCTGAACAACAACAACCACCCAACTACAGAGACTTTTGTTCCTTTGGCAATCACACCCCAACGCTTAACCTCATATTAACCCAAGCAAATGGAAATGACAGTGAAAAGATAGGTGTCAGAGTTCAGAGATTGAGAGCAGAAAGGGGATCTTCTAGACTTCCTTCATTTATTAGTGACACACACACACACACACTCCTACCATTCAACCTGCATCACTAAGGCCAAACCCAACTAAAGAAGAAGGAAAAAAAACAAGCCATGACACATAACACTCGACATAAAACAACCAAACGCAGAAGAGCTGCTTAAGCCGCATGTCAATAGTCTAAACAGGGGCATTTATGACATTACCACAACCTATTCCATTATTAAGATAGACTATGAATGATTTTCCATAACAATTCTACCAATCATACCCACAGTTACACAAACAATTTCCTATACAAAATAAAAAAAAGTAATTGGAATGATCAGTAAAATGATTTATGTAACAAACAAATGCAAAGGAGTTGCTTAAGCCACATGTCAATGGTCTAAACAAAGGTATTTATGACATTTCCACAACCTATTCCATTATTAAGATAGACCATGAATGATTTTCCATAACAATTCTACCAATGGTACTCACAGTTACACAAACAATTTCTTGCACAAAATAAAAGAGTAATTGGATTGATGAGTAAAATGATTTATGTTCACAAAATAATGCAATACATAAGTATTATCAATACCTATGAGATTTTGTTTATCTAGGAAAGACTCTTCATTCATCTTTGTTAAAAAATCTATCATTTTCTGAAAACTAGCTAGAGCTGGAAAGCTATGAACTTGCTTAACCACGAAACATGAGAACTGGTCGGATCATGATTTTTAATTCAGTAAGTCTGCAAAATGAGAATTCACATTAAAGGCAAAAAAAATATATAATCAAATCAACCCAAATGAAAAAAAAAACACCTCTCCATGAATTCTTCAATAATAAGCATTAGTTGGTTTATCAGTAATTTTGATGCTTTCAATGAATTATTGTTGTTGGGTACGGTCCAATAAATGGAAAAAGAGGAACATAAGAACACATTTTCTAAATTAGACATACAAATGTTAAATTAAAACATCAAATAAAAGTGTTGTTCAGAAGTTAAATGAGTGGTGATCTGTGAATATTAAATAAGAGAAAACTAATTTGGACAGGACCAAAACCAACTCACCAATCAGCATATTAGGATCATAATTTCCATTATCGATGTCTTCAAAACTCTTAAACTCAAATGATTTAAGAGGAATTTCAGCGAGATCCACTTGCCTCAGGGTTGTACCACCAGTGAAAAAAAGCTTGAATGGATGTGCACAAACTTTGTACTGGCCATCATTTGGAACAACCCTAAAGTTATACATATAATATGTTTTCCCTTCCTTAAGTTCAACTTCCCAATTTTTTAGATCCTCTTTCTTAACTATGACATGGATTCTATCCCTCTACACAACAACAAAACAAAGCATAAACCCTATCACATTATTAAACAAAGAAAAAACTAAATCACAACATATCTTTCCATCCATCAAAACCATTTCAAGGTGCCTAGACTTTTCACGCGCCTAGACAAACTACAGGTCCACAATTCGAACTGCAAGCTTGAATGTTTCTTTGCTATCATCAATAGCTACAACAATATGAAAACTCTGAGACATCTCCTATGATAAAACTTTAATGAATAGCATAATAAGGAATGCAAACAATTTGAGCGCATAATTCCACCTCAAACACAACAACAGACCTTCTTCATTCGACATGTCATACGGACCAGGAAAGAACAACAAATTCATTTCACAATCAAGTCACACTAAACAATATAGAACAACAAAAGCCAACCTAAAATCCTAGAAAGCAAACCTAAAACCCAGTCTCTGAATTGACTACCCAAATCCCCAGAAATTTCACCTCAATATAAGGAATCAAAACACCAAAAATTAATAAGAATCAATAGACACCATCAAACCCTAAACTTGACACTAAGCTTTAAACCCTAAACAATAAGACCCAAAAACTAAACCCTAAACATATAACTTCCAACTCTGAAATCCTGAGACCAAACTTCCAAAAAAACAAAGCCCAATACCTAACCTCAGAACCTAAAAACAAATTTCGAGCTACATCACAGACAAACAGAGCACAACGTAAAACCAACTTGCACTGGCCAACAAATAAAACACAAAAACTAATGCCCAACATCAGAAACCCTAACCCACCATCAAAGAAGAACAAAAGAAAAACAAAGAAACACAGAGGAGCAAGCCACGTGTCGATGGTGTAGGCAGGGATAATTTTGACATTTCGACAACCTATTCAATTATTAGGATATAGTAGACAATTAATAGTAATAGAATAAATAGATAATATAGTCTTGGGGTAAATAAATTCCTTCCTATTCATATTAATGAAGAGTGATAAAGTGAAAATAGTGAGTAGGAAAGCAGCTAGCAAGCTTGAGATCTAAAGGACAGTGCAGCAGAGAGCATGCTCTTCATTCTTCACATGTACGTACGTTCTCCTGGACTGATTTTTCTAAAATAATAGTAAAACACCTGTTTGATAGATTTATTATTAGTTATTATTATCCAATATTTTAAGTATTTTGTGTGGTTTAAATATTTTATGTGATTTAAGATTAAGATTTTATTTTAAATAGGTTTAATTACTGTTTTAGTCCTTGAATTTGAGGAGTGTATTTTTTTTAGTCCCTGAATTTTGACAAATTATTTTTTTAGTATCTAACATAATAAATTAATACTTTGTGATGATTTTTAGTACCTTGTGGCAGTTTCTTTTAGTATTTTGTTACAACTTTAAAATTCAAATTCAAGCGACTAAAAAATAAAAAAGGCTAAGATATTTTTTTTGTCCTCATAAATATGGAAATGTTTGGAACTCACCCTTGCAAATTTTCAGTATGTTTTTCATCCCCGTAAAATTAAAATGTATTATTTTTTGGCTAGGAGCAAGATTTAAACTTTTTAATCTATGTGCATGGCTTGTTACATCAGTTATATATATAACCAATGTAAAAAACATTTTTGCATCAATTATATGCATAACTGATATAAAAATATCACATTTACATCGACTATATGTATAACCGATATAAAAATTCGTATTTTCAGAGTATTTCAATTTTGTAAGGATGAAAAATGTACTGAAATTTTTACGGGAATGAATTTCAGACATTTTCATATTTATGAGGACAAAAAACATATTTTAGCCAAATACTTTTTTTTATGGCAGCTAAAAACCATCACAAGTTGTCAATTTATTATGTCATGTACTAAAAAATAATTTGCCAAAATTCAGGGACTAAAAAAAACATCCCAAAATTTAGGGACTAAAACAATAATTATGCCTTTCAAATATTTTGTATTGTCAATATATCCAGCAACAAAGGATCATTGGTCATACAACTACATCCAACAATCAGCCTGACTCCACTGTTGAACAACAGGTTGGAGAACTTCTACCAATTGATCACCATGCATATGCCCATAGAACATCATATAATTTGGATCCAATGTCAAAATTGCCCGGACATCCTTGAGGGCTTTTTCGTAATCTTCCATGGCAATCAAGAACCAAGCTCTCAATTCTAGGTAGTCTAGAGAAACTCTGGAACTAATTATTTTGTTAATTTATGCAATGGAAGTACTTCACCTGAACCCAAATTCCAACTCCCAATCCTCAATTCCAAATTTCACAATAAAAAAGACACACCACAGGAAGCACGTCGACGAAGTTGTTGTAAATGGTGTCCGGAGGGCACGTGTTTTAATCTACGGGAGTGCAAATGGCAACCAAATTAATGGTTTGAAACAAAGACACATTTGTGAGGGAAACAAACTCATAAATAAAACTCATAGGAGGTACTAAGAAACTAATAACTAATTTCCCCATAAAAAAAACTCACGGAAGTGTAATGATATTTAGTGTTACCAGATCTGCCATTTTGATGAGGCCTTCGAGTTAGGAATCGTGCTTGATGTAGAGGCATTAGAATTGGATGCGGCGTATTCCATATCGGCATAGAGGAATCCGACCGGTGACAGTAGAAAACATCCACATATTATATTCCATATCGAGGCGTTTCAAGGAGGCCTTGGTTCCCTCAATGATGTGCTTGCATGAGAGCCCTTTGTCGTTGCAAGAGGTGGAGATGATGATGTCGGAGTGCTTCCAGTCGAGCTCCTGAATGGCCTGGCCCATGATTTCCTCGGCGCGGTCGTTGGCGTACACCTCGTGCATTTTGTGATATACAAGGTGAGAGAGGGAAAGGGAATTAAGGCTTTTAATTTGGGAAATAATACAACATCGGTTTTTATTTATAAAAAACTGAGGTTAACAATTGGTAAAACAAATTAGTTTATTAAAAACTGATGTTAACGAACTCAACTTATTTACAACTATGTCACTGCGCTATTTTTAACATCGGTTTTTATATAACAGATGTTAAAATGACGATTTTAAAAGCTTGGTTTCTAGTAGTGATTAATCCCTTAAGCTTAAAGTATTAAGATGTCTATAAGGAATTAACTTCTTCTAAAAAAATATTTTTATACATTGGAATTTGGGATTAAATTCTTAACCACATGCATCAATGTACACACGTCAGCCCTAGATCTAGAGAGTCGACGCTACTTGCTCAGCAACCAGGTAATTGGGTCGTTAATCTTTTAATATATTAGAATCTTAATGATAATGTTATTATCCTCTTATCAAGTTGTTAAAAGGTAGTTACAAGTTATCAACGAAGTTGTTATGCTGTTATAAGAACCCTGGCAATCAAGGACCTAAGGCTTTTGTCCAATGTTATAAATAACAAGGTTCTACACTCATTTTTCATTCATTCTCAACTCACTTAAATCCTTACTTAAGCGTCATAGTCCCTTTTGTAGGTACCCGCCTCATTCCTCCAATGGAGGATACCTGCAAGTCCGACACATGATATCAATATCGTGGAGCCCCCTCTGACGAAAGTCCATCCTGATGTCAGCTCACTCCAAATTTCAGTAAGTACATTTGGCGGCCACCATGGGGCCGCAGTAAAACTTCCCTTGTGGCCACCTGCACTTATGGTTAGCACATGATGCACTCTCAGACGAAAGTCACCCCTAGAAAATTCTAATCCCCGCCCGACGACCACGACGGACAATAATGCTTTATGCCAACTCCAATCCTGCATCGCAGAGATGGAATGCCGCCATGAAGAGGAACTCAAAAAGTTGAAGGCCGACCATGATGAATTGGAGGCTCATGTTAGATGCCCCCAAGGAGACGAACGCTCCCATCACACAATCAATGAGCGCATAGAGGGTGAATTGCATCCCCATCAGACCAACAATACCGTGGATGATAGCAACACCTCGCATGCACATCGGCATGAAGGATGAATGACTCGACAACATCCTTTTGTCAATTGAATCATGGAGGTCGACCTACCTATAGGTTGGAAACCACTCAACCTGGAGCATTACGATGAGACCACTGACCCGCAAAAGCACCTGGATGCGTTTCTCACCCAGGCTAACCTTTACACTAATGACGACATGATCCTATGTCGAGTCTTCTCTTAAGGGGGCGACATTGACGTGGTATGGAGGACTCCCTCCCCAGTCTATTGTCAGCTTTGACACCCTTGTTGATCGCTTTAGTTTTCAATATGCACTGCCTGACTTCTGCTGCTCTGGCTTGTTTGCGACAGGTAGATGATGAGTCATTCTGCAGATTTATGGATAGATTCAGTCAACTCATTGTCCAAATCAGGAATGTCAATCCCAATGTGGCATTACATTCCATGTTGCTAGCCCTACAACCTGGCAAGTTCATCAATAGTCTGTGCAAGAAACCTCCAAGCAACATAGATGAACTACGAGAGCGAGCAAAGGGCTACATTCAGATGGAAGAAACATCGATGTTCTGGAACAAAGTTCAACAAGTTGGACAAAAGCGTGAGAAAGGAGAAAGTAGCACAAGGACCGACTCACACAAGTCAGGTAAGCAACACAAGAAATACAAGCATCAACCTCTTCTAAGGGGACCAAGGTACGAACGTTATACACCTTTAACAACCAATCGAGCCACCATCCTTGAAGAAGCTTTCAATGCAGAAGTACCCATATAGTTACCCCCCATACCTCTTCCTAGACCTGATCTGGATAGAACCAATCACTATAGATATCATCACAACCATTGCAACAATACTGAAGATTGTTGGGCCCTCAAGAACAAGATCGAGGAACTCATACAGGCCAGATACCTAGCCCAATTCGTAATAAAAGCCCGATGACAACCAAACTGGAGGCCAGTCTAGGGGGCACAATGAGGACCATTGTAGAAACAGAGATACTGATAGAAGGGGGGGACCAAACGGAAGAGACGGGGAGGCAAAGGTGTCACACACAAAGGCATGAACATCAACCTCAATAAGAGCAAGAAGATGAACTCGCTCAGCATATTAGAGGTGTGATTAACACTATGCGGGTGAATTTTCCTATGGAGGGCTATCTAGCAAGTCCCGGAAGCGTCATCTCCACACCATCAAAGATATTGATGTCAACTGCGTCAACATACAACCATCGAGAAGTCTTCCCCCCATAACATTCACCGATAGAGATTTCAAAGGCATTAACCCCATCAACCAGGACGACCCCATGATTGTCTCCATTGTTATTGCCAACTTCATGATATCTAAAGTTCTTATCAACTGAGGCAGTTCCACGAACATACTCTATTGGATTCAACCCCACTACAGACCACTCCTAGGTTTTTTCGGAGAAAGAGAAGAAATCAGAGGTTACGTGGACCTAATAACCACCTTTGCTCAGGACAAGCTCTCGTGGAGTTTTACTGTAAGGTAATTAATTTCTGATGCCAACACTTCTAATTTTGCGTTGATTGGCATGACAATATTGAATGAGCTTAGAACCATAGTTTCTACACCACACCTCAAAAATGAAGTTCCCTATCTTGACGGGAGAAATCGTCATTGTCAAGACAGACCAGAAGCAAGCCCGAAAATGCTATGTTGAGAGCTTGAAAGTGACTCCTTATACTCCCATGAAAGAGCCATGCAAGCTTTATTCCCCCACTCGTGGCAGCAACAGTCAAGTCATGAGCGTTGTTGAAGAATTCCCAATAAAGACCCTGACAATCTATGAAACAAATAGGGGAAGTCAAGACAATACATTCGACGTGGATCCTTGGGATGATGCAATCAATAAAGGCCCAAAACCAATCAAAGAGCTCATCAAGTTACAACTTGGACCTAAACTCGGGCAATGCACGCAACTCAGTAGAGACCTCACCAACTGCAATTACAAAAATATAGTCGAAGTCCTACGAAGGAACATAGATTTGTTTGCCTAGTAGCCATCTAATATGTCAGACATCCATCCCAACATCATATGCCAAAAATTGGTCGTCTGCCCTCAAGCCAAACCAATCTCACAGAAGAAGAGAAACATGGGAAAATAATTACGTAGGGTGGTTAGGGAAGAGATCGACAAGATGCTCAAAGCCCAGTTTATCAGGGAGGTTAGATACTCAACCTAGTTGGCCAACGTTGTCATGGTGAGAAAGGCCAATGGGAAGTAGCGCATGTGCATTGACTATACCAAACTCAATAGAGCGCATCCCAAGGATGCATATCCCCTGCCCAGCATCGACCAACTTGTGGATGGAGCGTTTGGCTTCCAATTGTTGAGCTTCCTGGATGCTTATTCAGGGTACAACCAAATTAGGATGAACCCACTAGATGAAGGAAAAACTATCTTCATAACGGAAGACGCCAATTTCTGTAACAGGATTATGCCTTTTGGACTCAAGAATGTTGAAGCTACATACTAAAGGCTTATGGACCATGTCTTCAAATGGCAGATAGTCAAAATGTCGAGGTTTATATGGATGACATCATCATCAAGTCTCACAGCATGACCTAACATTAGTAGAATTAGAGGAAGTTTTCAGAGAGATCTACAAGTACAACATGTGGCTCAACCCTGAAAAGTGCACCTTTGGGGTTGGTGGCAGAAAATTTATGTGCTTCATGATCACCCATCTGGGATTGAAGCCAACCTTGACAACTGTATGGCGATATTGGAAATGCATAGCCCTACCAACATCAAAGAGGTTTAGAAGCTGAATGGTAGATTGACATCTTTGTACAGGTTCCTCCCGAAGCTTGCAGGAAAGGCGAAGCCGTTCTACCGGCTACTTAGGAAGACTGGGCCATTCCTATGGGACGAAGCTTAAAAGCAAGATTTCTTAGCTTTTAAGAAAACTATCGCAACATTGCCAATTCTAAGTCAACCAAAGCCTAAAGCACCCTGGTCCTTTACCTTTCAGTAGCAGAAGAGGTTATAAGCTCAGCCCCCATCCAAGAAGATGGTAAACACCAAATACCCATCTATTTTGTTAGTCGTGTCCTTCATGATGCTGAAAAGCGTTACAAAATGATCAGGAAGGTGGCATTGGCACTCATAACCTCTGCTCGACGTCTCAGGCCATACTTTCAAAGTCACCAGATCATTGCCAAGACGGACCACCCCATTAGGCAAGTGTTGAGAAAGCTTGAGCTGGCAGGAAGAATGGTAGTGTGGTCCGTAGAACTGTCGAAATTTGATCTTCAATATGAGCCTCGCAGCCTCATGAAAACCCAGTTCATGGTAAACTTTCCAACAGATTTTGCTAACAACATCCAAGCTACCCTAGACTTGTAAGAATTATGATTAATTTACAGTATAAAAATATTCTAATTAAAAGTATACTCTAAAAATTTAGACCAGAGTAAAATAGTTTATTTTGGCAAACTTAACTTTTTTTAAAGAAAACAAATTGCAACTGTGGTTTCCTAATGGAAAAATTAACAAACGACGCAGGTTCAACTACATGGCTATATCAGATGAAAGGCAGTGATTTTTGAATTATTATCCATTTTAGGATAAGTTATAACACGCGTTACGACTTCTGTGTTCGAAGTCGTAAGTCGTAACATTTGTTACGACTTTTTTTAGTTGAAGTCATAAACCTTTTTACTACTTTAGTTATTATTTCTTTTTTTTATATATAATTTACGACTTTAAAGTTGTAAAGTTTTTTTTTTCACATTTATGACTTAGAAGTTATAAAGTTTTTTTTTACGTTTAAGATTTTGAAGTTGTAAATACTTTTTATTAACGTTAATTTTTTTTAAAAAAATTGTAAATAATTTCTTTTATTCAGTTAGTTAATAAATAAATGTTTTTTTTCTTTTTTAGTTTATTTAATATTTTGTATATGGTTTTATTTAATATTTTATATATTTTTTAAATATTGTTTTATTTATTATATATTATATATTTTTTAATATTATTTTATTTAATATATTTTTATATTTTATATATATATTTTTACCAATATTTAGGAATTTGATTTGTTTTCTAAATGAAAAAATAATACAAAATACTTAAATTTAAAAAGACTAAAGACAAACATAAAAAGACAACATAATACATTAATATAAGTTGACTAAAATTTAAATGAAAATATTAGAAGGTTTTGTTACTAATATTAACTTATAATTTATTAAATAATATTAATTTATTGTATAAATGAATTTAATATTAACAATAAATAATAATTTAGTAATAAAAATTATTCTTGAAATAAAAATAACATAATACATTAATATAAAATTAATAATACAAGTTAAGAGAAACATAAAACATAAAAATAATATTAGTCTTTACTATATTAACGTATTATGTTTCTCTTTAATTTGTATTGTTTGTTTTATTTTAATATATTATATTATTTTCATTATTTAATTTAAGTATTTTACATTATTTTTTTCATATACAAAACAAATAAAATTCCTTAACATTAGTAAAAAATATAAAAATATATTAAATAAAAATATATTTAAAAATATATAAAATATTGAATAAAACCATATAAAAAATATTAAATACGATTAAAAAAGTAAACAAAAAATATTTATTTATTAAATAATTTAATTATTAATTGTTTACAATTTTTTGAAAAAAATTAACTTAAAAAATTATTTACATTTTTTTAAAATTAACGTAAGAAAAAAATTTATGACTTCAAAGTCATAAATGTAAAAAAAAACATTTACGACTTCAAGGTTGTAAATGTAAAAAAAAATATGACTTTAAAGTGGTAAGTTAAAAAAAAAAAACTGAAGTTGTAATAAAGTTTACGACTTCAGTTTCAAAAATAAAAAATAAAAATAAGTTGAAATAAATGTTACGACTTCCAACACCGTAATACATGTTATGACTTACCCCAAAATGAGTAATAATTCAAAAATGACTCCCAATTGATAAATTCGAAAGAAAATTACACCCAAATGGTATTAAAGCTTGGAAAAGCATGCCAACAGTGAGAGATAGAGAAACTAGGCAAATGCCAAATCCTGACATTCCTAGAAGCAGTTCTATTAACCAGACCTATCAACCCAAAATTCAGAGGAGAGGTGTGCAATATTGCAAATGTGTTTGAAACATTCATCAACATTTAGTTAATAACTAATTTTTGTTCGATAATCTCTTGATTGGTCAACTTTAGTGAGATTTTTTTTTCAATTATATTTTTTTTTCATATAAGACTCGAACTCGAGATATGAGAACCGTACTTAGTACCACCTATTGGACTAATAACTACCAATAACGACTTGACACAAGTGATAACAGTTTGCATTCCTTAATCAAGTAGTCCATGTACTGAATCTTGATTGACCCTTGGGTATAAAATAAATCATGTTAAGAGAAAAATGTCTACCTTGTGTGTGCTTGAGGTTTTCGACAAAGATTAATCATCAGTTTTGATGGAAACTACTTCATACAAATATTATATTAAAAAAAACTTGTACCAACAACTACTTGCTGATTTTTATATTTGCTTTGTCTTATTTGCCAATTTTCTTTTGGCTATTTTTACCTTTTGTTGGTTTGAACTTCAAAGTGCTGTGAATGAATGAAATGATTGTGTTTTTGTGTTGTGTTGGGCTCTGGTGGATGATAAATTATAGTACTCATGTGAGAACCAGGTCCACATTGTTCATGGGTGGATTAGTGTTGATTCTTCTAATGCACCATCCATGGGATTTTGGATGATAACGCCCAACAATGAGTTTTGCAATGTTGGGCCCATCAAGGAGGATCATACTTGGGTGTTGCTAGGTGCACCCAGCTGGGTGCACCTAGCAACACCCATCATACTTCCCATGTTGGCCCATCACCATCGCGGTATGAGCCCTCAACATCTTCATTCTTAGTAGGGTAAATAGTTAATTTTGTCTTTGAATATAACAACATGATACATCGTTGCACATTTTATACTTTTGAGGACTAAATTTTATATTTTCATATTTTCAATGACTTATTTGTTAGCGAAATTTAATTTTACTTATTAATAATTTTTATTTAATATGGTGTATATTTTTTATGGTTTTATTTTATATGTTCTCAATTTATTTTAATATTTTATTATTTAAAATATATTAAATATTTTTAATATTATTTTATTTAAATGTTTTTGTTTATTTAAAATTTAGATAATCTATTAATAAAAATACATACTAAAATTAAAAACAACATAATACAATAATATAAAATGAACAATACAAATTAAAGAAAAACATAAAATGTAAAAATTATATTAGTCATGTACTTATTTGTTTGAAAAATTAGTACAATTATACCCTTCACTTCTACACAATGAACATTTCTTAAGCCTATTTGGAATTGCTTCGTCCATCTCATTGCATATTGAAGTCCATACTAAAATTAAAAAGAACATAATACATTAATTTTAGTATATATTTTTATTAATAGATTATGTAAATTTTAAATAAACAAAAACATTTAAATAAAACAATATTAAAAATATTTAATATATTTTAAATAATAAAACATTAAAATAAATTAACATATAAAATAAAACCATAAAAGACATACACCATATTAAATAAAAACTATTAATAAGTAAAATTAAAATTATTTATTTGAAAATTAAATAAATAATTTTTTTCTAATTTGGAAAAACTAGAAAAAAACCGTAAAAAAATAAAAACTATTATTTTTAAAAAAATAACTTTAACTTTTTTTTTAAAAAAGGTTTTACTTATTTAAAGTCGCAAAATAACTGAGTTATAGATAATTTTATGACTTCAGTTACAAAAAAAAAATACAAAATCATAATAGGTGTCACGACTTCTAACTTAAATATTGTGATATCTATCATGATTTACCCCTTTTGGGTAATCATTTAAAAACCACGCCTAATTAGAAAAATTGAAAAAAAAATATCCGTAGATAGTAAAAAAAGCCTAAATCTTGTTTTGAATTTGTTAGCAACTTATGCAAACTTTTATTTTCCTTTACCACTAGGTAGACTTCATGTGAAATTTTGCAGTAGGTTCTCATATTGTTGATATCATTGATTATTTATTGATTTAAAGAAAAAAAATGACGTTCTAATTTAAGATAAAGAAAGTCTAGACTCAGATAATGCTTATAAAATTATTTATGTTTACATCATTTTCACCAGAGGAGTGAGAATTTGAATCAATAACTCATCAAATATGACATCATATCTTGTTCTCGTGGACTAATCTCTTGGGTTAAATAAAATAAATTATCAATCAAATATATAATATTTTAATGATTAAAGTAAATGAAAATATTTATTTCATATAAATCTTCAAAAACTTAAAAGAAAATTATTAAGTTGATGTACCACTATAACTATATATATTATATGATATTATTATTCTCTTTAAATTGTATAATTATACTGTTAATTTAAATATCATTATTATTAATTTTAACTTAAGTGTTATTATTATTATTATTATTATTATTATATTTTTATATAGCATTTATATGTAATAAGTATTTTAACTATGCATGCATTATGAGTTATTTTAAATGCTACGTACTATCTAACTCAATTATTTGAAAAAAATAAATAAAGTAATAGGTTGTTTTAAATGATATATTTTAACTAATATTTGAATCAATATTTTTTAATTTAATTATTTTCTATACTTTAAGTTATTCAAAAGTATTGCTTGTAAAATTAAAATATTATGAAAATAATCATTTATGTATGTTTGTAAAGTGATTAAATTCTTTTATAATTTTATTTTTCAAAATTACAAAAACATTTAAATTTAAGTGTAATATTAAATATAATATAATATATTTAATCATTTTAACATCGATATTAAAATTCTATATCGTGCACAAGTATCATTTTGACATCAAGTTTGATTATTTAAGAACTTATTTGATAATAAGTTATATTTTTGAAAAATAATTTGATATTAAATTATAAAATTTATGGATTAAAAATTGTTGTATTATTTTATATGTTTAGAGATTAAATTAAAAATTTTTTCTTTCAATTTTAAGAATTAAATTATTATCAATTTATGCAGGAATCAAAATGATTTTTTAGCCTTCTTTATTTCCTTCCTCTCAACTAGGTAAATATATTTCCTGTGCAAATGTTATACGCTAGTGAAGAAAAAATTGGGCTTTTTTATTATCATGAGTAGTGTAACTTTTTAATTAATTGCTGACATAAATATATTTTTTAAAAATTACAATAGACAAATTGTCTTTTGAAAGAATATACTGAAATACTATTTTGTTAAAAACAACTTATTCATTTTTGTATTTTTTTCGAAATCTATTCATTTTGATTTAATGGAAAAAATTGCCCAACTTTTGTTAAAAAAAAAGAAAAGAAAAAGCCAAAATTTTTGAAAAAAAACCTACCTACCTTGAAAATGATGTCCTTGCGCTGCGCTAAAACCTACTGGTCTCCCAGTGTCGTTAGGTTACCTTCACTATTCTTAAGCAATTCGACAACACCGTACAGTACTTGCTTCGACTTACTGTATTGTGCGTTGCATTGCCCCTTCATCACATCATCAACAACGTTCACTGGTAAATGGTGCGTAATTTTCTTCTCATTGCAAGATTAACTGCATCGTTCACACACCACAGAAGTACCCCAATCCAATTGGGTTCTATGCTGCAACACAAACACAATGCTTCAATTTTTTTCTTCAATTCCTTCACTTCAGGAATCTCTTCTGATTCTGAATCAGATGATGAAAACCACCACAAAGGTGACACCTTTACTGTGTCTTACCTCATCAACTCATGGGGGTTGTCCCCAAGACGGGCCAGGGAAATCTCCAACAGGATCAATTTGAAAAACCCAGATGGCCCAAACGCTGTTATTGATCTTCTCAACAACTATGGGTTTGAAAAAACCCATCTTGCAAAACTTGTGGAGAGAAAGCCCTCAGTGCTTCTTGCGGATGCAGAGAATACCCTTTTGCCTAAACTCAAGTTCTTCCGTTCTATTGGGATTTCCAACACTGACATGCCTAAAATCCTAATTGCTAGCCATAATATGTTGTTCAGAAGCTTGAACAAATGCCTCATTCCACGGTATGAGATCCTAAAGAGTGTACTTCGTGACAAAGGGGAAGTTGTTAGAGCTTTGAAAAATGCCCCATTTAGTTTTACGTATGGTGACATGATGAAACGCTTGGTTCCAAACATTAGGGTTTTGAGGGAATCTGGTGTGCCTCAAGGTTCCATTTCTTATCTGTTGATGCATTCTGGGACTCTAGCCTACAGGGACCATTCCAAATTTGTGGAAGCTGTCAACACTGCTAAGGAATTTGGGTTTAATCCTTTGAGAAGAACTTTTGTCGTGGGTGTTGAAGTTCTTGCCATTAAGAGATGGGAATCAAGGTTTGAGGTTTATGAGAGGTGTGGCTGGAACCGCGAAATAGCTCTTCGAGCAGTTCGAAAGTTTCCCAGTGTTGTGAAGTTGTCAGAGGAAGTGTTTATAAAAAAAATGAGTTTTCTAGTGAAGGATATGGGTTGGCCATCAGAAGATATTGCTGAATATCCTCAAGTTGTAACGTACAACTTGGAGAAGAGGATTATCCCTAGATTCTCGGTAATCAAAATGTTGAAATCAAAAGGTCTGCTCAAGAATAATTTGCACTTTAGTGGCATTATTTGCATAACCGAGGCGAAGTTTTTGAAGAAATTTGTCATTAGTTTTCAGAAAGATTTGCCTTTCTTGCCAGATTTCTACAACAGTTTGGCAAATCAACAGAATGTATTATAGGCTTTGAAGGCTTTTGCTGGTGATTGCCCTAACTTCCAGCTTGTCTCTTTCATTGATAAATTGAACTTTGATTTTTGCTGGTTTTTCCTTTTTGTGTTTGAGTTTTATTTTCCTTGGGTGGAGAGGCTTTTGGTCAGATTTATAGCATATTGATTTTATAATCAAGTATATAAATCCATTTAGTGTTGATTTTCAATTCAATAAATTGGGTTATTTATCTCTTTTGATGTACAACACATAAAAGAAGTGTGCTATATTGTAGGCCAGGGGTGACTGATGCCTTTTGCTCTTTTGTTTTAAGGTTAAATTACTCATTTAGTCTTTATAGTTTTCTGATTCTTACCTTTTTGGTCTTTGAAAGTGATTTTTTTGTCCCTATAGTTTCACTATTCTTACTTTTTTGGTCCTTATAGTTTGAAAGTGATTTTTTTAGTCATATAATTTACATTTTAATTCTCTTTTAGTCACTATAGTTTTGAAAGTGATTTTTTAGTCCTTATAATTTGTATTTTAATTCTCTTTTAGTCCCTATAGTTTGAAAGTGATATTTTTAGTTCTATATTTTATATTTTAATTCCATTTTGTCCTTACGAGAGTAATATTATCAATTACAATTAACTACAAAAATATTAGAAAGTAATTAGTAACTAATTTATCGTAAGATAATTTGTAATAAAAAAAATTGATAATTTATGACTAATTTGTAGCTAATTATTTTTATATTTTTCTTGTAGTAATGACTAAAAGGTAATTAAAATACAAATGAGACTAAAAATATCACTTTCAAACTATAGGGACTCTTTCAAACTACAGGAACTAAAAGAGAATTAAAATACAAATTATAAGGATTAAAAAAAATACTTTTAAACTACAGAGATTAACAGAGAATTAAAATGTAACCTATAAGGACTAAAAAAACCACTTTCAAATGATAGAGATTAAAAAGTAAGAATCATGAAACTATAGGACCAAATGAGTAATTTAACCTTGTTTTAAATATGTCTATGTATTATGAAAATTTGTTTCAGCTCAGAAGTCTGTTATCACATACTTTTTGCCATTCATTTTAGCCAAAAGTGGCATGTCATAGACATGTCTACACTTAAAAAACTGCCATGAACTAAATTGAATGTCTTGCTGGAAGCCCCTGGTTATTAGTTAGAGCATGTGGAGGGGTATCAATAACCAAAGTTTATTTCAATAGAATCATATTGAGTTTAGTTGTGCTACCATTACCTTATCAATTTTTGATAAATGAATGCTGTTATGGTATCTTACAAGTTTATGATGTAGCCCCTTCAACTTAAAATGGTCATTATCTTGTTCTGCATGCTGCTATTCGGAGTCGTGGATATATATGGATTTGAACGTTTGTCAATTACAGGTAATTTTTATGCATTTGACAGGGCCAGAGAGTAGTTACTAATTAGTTAGAATAGCTAGGTGGTTACAGCTTTAGAAGTATGAATTAGCTTAAATAGGAGGAGGCAGTAGAAAGTGGGCATTCTGCTTTGTTTTTATTTGAGAACTAAGCATTGGGATGTGTTAGTACTCACTAAATATCTTAATAAAACCAGAATAACATCAGGTCAGTGAATCCTCATGTCAGCCCTACATTCATTTCCTCAGCTACAGCATTTTTAGGGTCAGCCACTACTCTTGAATCGTGAGTATCCAGGATCGATAACTATGAATATGTTATAGTTCAACAGGTTCATACACTGACATGCACAATATACTCCATCCACCTGAAAGTAAATTGAATTTACTTAATCGAGGATTAACTTAATTTTTTCCCCCAAATTTTCTAAAACTGTTATTTCCATAGCCTAATAACAAATCCCAAATGTAAGATTCCTGTAGATTCACAACATCAACACCCCAGATTCCTATAGGAAGAATCACATTATTCATGTCTCTTACAATATCAATCAAATATGGAGATTGTGACAGGCCAAAATATGTAACATATTTTCTGTTTCACATCTAAGGTTTACTGTTAAAAAGGAGGATTGGTGGGTAAAGTTGCAGACTAGTTCAACTACTTATGGATCAGAAATTGTGACTGAATGCTTTTAGTAAGAATAAGGAAACATATATTGACTTATTATTGATGCGTAAATATCAGAATAATGGGCAATGAAACACAAAGGATGCAGCACAATTTTACTTAAATGCTTCAGATGAGTTTGTCACTTTGAAAAGGGGTGAGTTATTCATGAATTACAGCAAAGTGTACCACTCCACCAATATCACTGATAGATATCTATTTATACGAATATCAAGTTTGTTGATTTGTTTCCTATATTTCCTTCCTCCAAGAGTGGACAGAGTACGTACCTTCATTAAGTATGTCTCAGTTATTGTTGCTCAAGTTGGCTGTTATGTTCTTTCCCATTTCTCAATTTAGGTTGGCACAAAAGCTTGGTAATTTTATTGCTACCTAATGTTATACCATTATCAACATATCATGTGTTCTGAGAAATATGAAACTGAAAGTAAAAGTAGATTATGATATATTCAGTTGTTAATATTCAATTTTTAGTATCTATGTGTGTACAGTGTTCCCTCCCCCCCCCTATCATCTTGTGCATGTATTGACTTTACAATGCTATGAGTGTGATTTTTGTACCATAAAGAAGAGAAGCTGCAGGGAAGCCTGAACTGAAAACAATATACATTTATGCTTGATGATATGAATTCAGCTAGAAATTCTTATTTTGCTTGCTCTGTTGTCCATTAATGAGGATCCTATTAAGTAGTAACATACTCTCTTTAGCATCTAGAAATGGAGTGGTGGGTATATGTAAATTGAATTGGTGCAAGCATGTATCATGTTTCAGGTTAGCCAAAGAAAAATTAGAATGGGAAATAAACTGCATTTGTTGTTCGAGGTTCATAAGTTCAAATTGCTTTGCAGGTTTCAATGTGGAGAATATGAACCAGTACAAGAATGTTATAATATCATTAATGCGGATAATTTGCTTTATGGGAGGCTCCATTAATGCATACCAGTTAGGCGTTCTCATTGAGAATAATCTTGTATTCATGACATATAGAATTTCACGAGTTCGTAAAAAACATGCTTAATACGTAATGATACATTCCCCATGTATCATGTATGCATGTGTCTAAGATGAAGAAGCACTATTGAATGTTCAGTTTCCAATTTTGGTTAATTGTCAAATTTGAAACATGATCAGAATCAGTTGAACATCGAAACTACTTTTTAAAGAAGATAAATTCCCGTGGGAAAGGAGGCTAGGTCTCCCAGGTGTTAAGTAGTGTGTAGTATAAAAGTTTAGTGTGATTAGTTTGATTAGTAAGTGGACAACTACTACAAGTAGTGTGTAATAATATTATGTTAAATAGTTAATGAGAATAATTCATTTTTTCATCATCTGTGTTAGCATTCCATCTTTCCCTCTCAGTTCTCTCTCTTTAGTTTTCCTAACAAAGTGGTATCAAGAGTCAAATCAAGATCCATCTGTGATCTGTGATCTGTGATCATGGCCCAGAAAAGCTCAGCCATCTCTCTCCCCACAACCCTCCCCATCCTCGACGGCAAGAACTGGAGTTGGTGGTGCATCCAGATGTGTGTGATTCTTGGGTATCAGGAGGTTTTGGAAATTGTGGAGGAGGGATTCCCAGTGCTTGGCAAAGCACCCATCGCCTTCAAGGAGAACAAGAAGCGGGACTGCAAGGCGATGCACATCCTTCATCAATGCGTAGATGAAGCCCATTTTGAGAAGATCATTGAGGCATCCAGTGCTCATGCGGCTTGGGAAATCTTGGAAACGACGAATGAGGGAGCGGCGAAGGTTAAGAAGGTGAAATTGCAGACAATGCGATGCCAATACGAGCTGATGGCGATGGAGGACTCCGAGATCATTGCAGCGTTCTTCAATCGCGTGCTTGTCCTCACGAATGCGATGAAGGCATACGATGAGGAATTGAAGACCTTGATGATTGTTGAGAAGATCTTACGGTGTTTGGCTCCAAGATTCGACCATGTGGTTGTTGCCATGGAAGAATCTGGGAAGGTGGAGTCCATGACGATTGCTGCGCTTCAAGGTTCTCTCGAAGCTCACGAACAATGCCTACTATAGCGTACCACAGATCGAGCTTCGGATCAGGCCCTGCAAGCCCAGTCTTCCCGAAAGAACGATTTTCACCGCAAAGGCAACAATAGGGGCAAAGTGAAAGGCAAAGAATACAAAAGTTCATTAGGAAAGGGTTCTGGGAATCATGAACCCTCAAAATCTAATCAAGAGCCAGCTGAATCATCAGGGCGTAGAAATAGGGGAAATCAAAGGTATCGGGGCAAGAAGAAAGTGATTGATCGCAAGAGCTGAGGTGTTACAATTGTAACAAGATTGGTCATTTCTCCTCTGAGTGTAATGCCCTTGCCCAAGGAAATCATCATGATGGACATGGTGGTGATGAAGCCAATTTGCTCAAAGATGATGGTGATCTCGATGAAGATCCTCCTGTGATGATGATGATGACCACCAATTCAGATTCTAGCAGTTCAAGAACATGGTATTTGGATTCTGGTTGCTCGAATCACATGACAGGGCATAGGAATTGGCTGGTAAATTTTGATGATTCAAAAAGAAGTGTCATTCGATTAGCTGACAATAGAACAATTGCTGCTCAAGGGATGGGAGATGTCCTGATATCTAAGAAGGATGGAAGCAATGCTCTCCTTTCAGATGTCTTGTTTGTTCCAGGTATAAAGAGTAATCTGGTGAGCATTGGTCAATTGGTTGAAAAAGGATTCAAATTGAAATGTGAAGAAGGAGTTCTGGAGTTGTTTGATCAACAAGGGAAGAGAATGTTGAAGATCCCACTTGCCCAAAACAGAACCTTTCAAGTGGATCTTTCAGTCACTAAATCTCAGTGTATGTCAGCTGAAATTCTGGATAGTGATACTGGGCTTTGGCATCTCAGGCTAAGGCATTTGAATTTCAAAGGAATGAACATGTTAAGATCCAAAGGCATGGTTCATGGTCTGCCATCTATTACCATTCCAAAAAAGGTATGTGAAAATTGCATCTTTAGCAAACAACCTAGAAGTTCATTCAACAGCTTTACACACTCTAGGTCTTAGAACTTGTTGGATGTTGTATACTCTGATTGTTGTAGTCCTTTTGATACACCTTCACTTGGGAACAACAAGTACTTTGTGAGCTTTGTTGATGAATTCAGTAGGAAATTATGGTTGTATATGCTGAAGCTCAAGAGTGAAGTGTTTGAGACTTTTAAAATATTTAAAAGTATGGTTGAAAAGCAGACAGGGAGAAGCATTAAAATTCTGAGAACAGATGGAGGATGAGATTTTTGCTCTACAGATATGTCCAATTATTACAAGGAACATGGCATTGTTCATGAGATAACAACACCCTATACTCCTCAGCATAATGGCATTGCTGAGAGGAGGAATAGGACTGTGCTTAACATGGTGAGAAGCATGCTAAGAAGCAAGCAACTTCCTCACAAATTTTGGGGAGAAGCTACTACAACTGCTGCCTATGTTCTTAATAGGTGTCCAACACAAAGGCTCATTGGCATGGTCCCTGAGGAAGCCTGGACTGGAAGGAAACCATCTGTGAGTCACTTCAAAGTGTTTGGATCATTGTGTTTCAAACATGTTCCTAACCAAAGAAGGAAGAAATTGGATTCCAGGTCAGAGGTGATGATTTTTGTTGGGTATAATCCCACAAGCTCATATAGATTGTATGATCCTAATGCACATCAAATTGTGTACAACAGAGATGTCTATATTGATGAACAAAGATCATGGAAGGATTATACTGAAAATTTTAGTGTTTCAAGAAGACAAGTGCAGCTCAGTTGGGATAACTCTGAGGTGATTAATGATCCTGCAAGGTTCAATCATGATGCATCCCCAACAGGAATCAGAGGAAGACCAGTAAGAAATAAACAACAACCAGTGAGACTGCAAGATTATGAGTTGTTTCCTGATAATGCAGTGACTAATGATGGTGATTTGATCCATTTAACACTCCAATCTGACATAGAGTTAGTCAGTTTTGATGAAGCCATCAACAGTGAGGTGTGGAGGAAAGCTATGACTGAAGAAATTGAATCAATTGAAAGGAATAAGACATGGGAATTGATGGTTTTACCTCAAAATAAGAAGCCTATTTCAGTGAAATGGGTCTACAAGACCAAACTCAATCCAGATGACACTATATCTAAGTACAAAGCTAGATTAGTGGCTAGAGGGTTTCTTCAGAAGCAAGGCATTGATTATAAAGAGGTGTTTGCACTAGTTGCCAGATTTGAGACAATTAGACTCATTGTGGCTTTAGCAAATCTAAATCATTGGGATCTCTGGCAATTAGATGTTAAGTCAGCATTTCTCAATGGTCCACTAGATGAGGAAGTTTACATCATGCAGCCACCTGGATATGAGAGGAAAGGTGAGGAAGAAAAGGTGTTTAGGCTGAAGAAGGCTTTATATGGATTAAAGTAAGCCCCTCGAGCTTGGAACAAAAGGATTGATTCCTTTCTTAGTCATGTGGGCTTTGTTAAGTGCACTGTTGAACATGGTTTATATGTCAAGCAAGAGGGAGCTGGAGATATCACAATCATTTGTTTGTATGTTGATGATCTACTTATTACAGGTAGTGATGTGAAGTTGATTGATCGAGTCAAGAAGCAGCTCAGTCAAGAGTTTGAAATGACTGACCTGGGATTGCTCACTTACTTCTTAGGCATTGAATTTTTGAGGACTGAGTGTGGAACATTCATGCTGCAAAGGAAGTATGTGATTGATATGTTGAAGAAGTTCAACATGAAAGGCTACAATTCTGCAGAGACCCCAGCTGATATGAACATGAAGCTTGAAAGTTTCACTGAGGAGGACAAGGTTGATTGCACAATGTACAGGCTGATTATGGGGTGCTTACGGTTTGTGTGCCACACAAGACCTGACATTTCATATAGTGTGGGAGTGGTGAGTAGGTTCATGAGTGATCCTAGAAAACCTCACTTGGTTGTAGCCAAAAGGATATTGAGGTATCTACAAGGCACTGCAGTTTTGGAATTCTATTCCCATATCAAAAAGAGAAGGTTTGTCTACAACTTGTAGCCTATTCAGACTCGAATTGGTGTGGGGACAAGGTGGATAGGAGGAGTACAATGGGTTATGTATTCTTTCTTTCTGGGGTTCCAATCTGTTGGTGCTCAAAGAAGCAGGGCGTGATTGCTCTTTCCACATGTGAAGCATAATATATTTCTGCTTGTAATGTTGCTTGTTAGGCCAATTGGATTACATACTTGCTGGAAGAATTGAATGTGAAGATGAGTGGGACTGTGGAGCTGTTGGTGGACAAAAAATCTGCTATAGATTTAGCCAAAAATCCAGTCTCACATGGCAGAAGTAAACACAAAAACTAAGTTCCACTTCCTGAGAGATCAAGTGAACAAAGGAAAAATTGATTTGAAGCACTGTAAGAAAGACTTGCAGTTAGCATATATCATGACCGGGGCTTCGAAGATTGACAGGTTCAAGATGCTTAGGAAGATGATGTGTGTTGTTAATTCTACAGATTTCTGAGGTTTTTTTTCTATAAGCTTTTGTACTAAGGAAGAGTGTTAAGTAGTGTGTAGTATAAAAGCTTTGTGTGATTAGTTTGATTAGTAAGTGGACAACTACTATAAGTAGTGTGTAATAGCATTCTATTAAATAGTTAATGAGAATAATTCATTTTTTCATCATCTGTGTTAGCATTCCATCTTTCCCTCTCAGCTCTCTCTCTTTAGTTTACCTAACACCAGGTAGGAGAGGTATTTCCAACCATTAGATATGGTATTATTACAGACTCTAAAGCAGCAGATGATTCAACAGCCACTCTTGAGAGATGTCAAATAACAAAGGGGTGTTGCTAGGTGCACCCAACATTTCAAATGAATGGGTGAAAATGCCCTTCACTTAAAATATAAAAGTTGTACACCCAACACTCCACTGTTCATGTTGGTTGTCCTTACGTTCCTCTTGGTTGTCCTTACGTTCCTCTTGGTTGCGCCGTTTGCTTGCTTTCGCGACGATGTTCAAGCTTCTTCTCCTCTCGGCAGCATTTGCTTTCATTGGAGGTTGGTTTGTCGCGCATTGGGTGGTTCGTTGTCGGCATTGAGGACCTACATCTCTGTTTTGCTCTTCCACTATCGAGGTAAGCTTCGCGTCTCCGTTAATGGCTGCATTTTCGTATTTCGTTTTCTGCGTTCGTACGGATCAACATGATTCGTAAGTGTTATATGATCCGTATAATGCATACAGATCAACTTCATCCTTATGACTCATACGCATGCCTCATACGGATCAACTTGATCCGTATGAGTCATACAGATCAATTTCATCCGTATGACCCTTTTTAATTAAAAAAAGAAGGTATTTATGTTTTGAAAAATGTTTTTAAATAGGTATTTTATTTGTTAGTTTTGTTTTAAAAATAGGTATTGTTTGTGTTTTAAAAAAATAATATGTATGATTGCATGGTGTTATGAAATAGTTTGAAATTGTAATAGTAAATATATGAATTTTGTAATTGTTTATGTTTATTTTATTTCAATGAAAAATAGTCATATATTATTTGTAGTTATAAATTTTGTAGTTATTTATGTTTATTTTAATAGTAAATATTGAATTTGACCAAAAAATGCATGTCAAAATTTGCAGATTATGGTTAAAACTAGAGAGTTAGGTCGTGCCTTAGCCAGGGTTATGGGTAGAGCCTTGGGGAGAGAGGAT
This sequence comes from Glycine soja, assembly GCF_004193775.1. Lineage (NCBI taxonomy): Eukaryota > Viridiplantae > Streptophyta > Magnoliopsida > Fabales > Fabaceae > Glycine > Glycine soja. The sequence goes on from NC_041009.1 coordinate 37,044,492, forward strand.
CATCATGATTTAGATGATGTTCTCCAACGGCGAAGGCCTACGACATCTGCACGTAGGCAACGGGAAGCTGCCCCTATTGCTGAGGATGATCCTATGCTTACTGAAGACGTACATGCACATGCTGAAGAAGTTGTTGATGATGTTGAGGGATTTCCAAGTGGGCTGTGTGACCCATCAGTGCTGACTGACTATGGTGACCATGTTGTAGTCATCGTATGGAATGAAGAGGTATTTCAAATTTTAAATTAAACTTAATTGTTATTATTTAAATTTGTCATAATTTTAATTATTATTTTTATAAGTTGTCGAATCATTTTTTTTTTGCAAGAATGTCCTGAATTGAAGTTTTCCTCCCATGGAAGGAAGGTTCAGAAATTTGGGAGGCCTGTTCCAAAAATTGAAGGGCTAGTCGCTGCCCTTGAAGCACGGATGCGGCACCTCAGCGGCGTGTCCCGCGTCGGAAGCGCACTGGACACGCATTCGGGTCCGACTTCGGTGCGACGCGGTGTCCGTTGCTTCCGCCGTCACCGGACACGGTTGGACGCCGGACGCGCGCGATTGGACGCGACCCACCAAGTGGACATGCATGATTGGACGCGGCCCAACAAGCCTCAACCATTGTTTTTATTTATTTAAAAAATGCTTACCAAATACAAAAGCGGTTCTTCTTCGTCTTCTCCTTGCCGTTTCCCGCAAGCGAACCAAACGCCTCCACCAGTGCACGTTGTCGCCTCCGTTTCCCCGGCAGGTAGGCCTTTCACCCTTGTTTCTTTTCTCATCTCCTCCCTATTTCTTTTTTGGTTTTTGTGGGTGCCGTTTCTGGTTTCTTAATAATGGATCTTTGTTTTTCTCGCTGCCTATGTTGAAAAAGCATTATTCTCTTCATCTCTTGTCGCTGTCGTGTTATTGTTTTTCTATTTTTCCCGTTGCCGTGTTATTGGCTTATTGCCGTAACTATGAATAGAGCAGTATAGGACCTATACTATAGCCTACAGGTATGGCAGACCTTATTTTTTGGTGAAGACACTAACTATGTCACGTGAATACTGGCTGTATGGCAACATTGACAGGCCTTGATTTCTAGTTGAGTAAATTTCTTCTTTTTATGAACATGCTTGTCTCTTTCTATTTCCCTCCCATTTCACTATAGGCTTTAATAGCTCCACCAATTATAGAATTAGTAAATAATTTTCTACAACTAACATTTTATATTTGTAAGCTTTGAAGGACTATGCATCCCTCCAAAGTTGATTGTGTTTGAATATAATTTAATAACTTGACATATTATTTTAGCACTGTTGCTCTTTTAAATTTTAATAACTTGACATGCTACTTTTTCCCAATGTTGCAGCAATTATTATAGTCAAACACTTCCAATACACACCTTGACACTCAATACAATGTCCACAACTTCTAAAAAAAAAAGAATCCTATATTGGAGGTTCTTGAATCGTTTACAAGTTTTATTTTGATGTTTTACTATTAATCCCATATGCTTGGATAAGATATTTTATCAAATTATACAGAGATGTCACAACCTAGTTCAACTTCTCTCATTGTTTAACTGATTTTGTCACTTCCTTGGTGTAATTATGATACCACTAGCTTTTTGTGAGTATAAAAAGAAATTTGGTGGCATTTGGTTGTTTGTTTAGAAATTGTTTACATTGATTTTTAATTTTTTTTAAATTGATTAGAAATTGTTTTTTGTTGTTTGTTTTTTATTTAGAAATTGTTTACATTGATTTTTAATTTTTTTTAAATTGTTGTAGAGATGAGTGCTTCTAGTCCTAGTTAACAAGATGATGATACCAAACCTTTATGGACCTATGTTACAAAAATAAAAAGTGTAGGTGGTGGTGGAAATTATGAGATAAAATCCAATATTTGTGATTTTACCTTTAATGGGTCTTACACTAGAGTAAGGGCACACTTGTTGAAGATGATTGGAAAGGGAGTTAGAGTTTGTCAAAAGGTAATAATCGTCAAACTTATAGATTTGAAGAAGATAGACAATGAGGTTACATTGAGGGAGGAAAAGTAAAAAACAAAATCTTTGTCATTTTTGGTTTCTACTCAACACCACATGGATACAAACACTCTTGGTGTTGATCCAAAAAAGAGAAAGACATCAACTGTAGAAAATGCCTTTAATTTGCAAGCTAGAGAGACACTTGATCATGAAATTGCTAGGATGTTTTACTCTTCGGGGCTGCCTTTTCATTTAGCAAGAAATCCTCATTATAGGAAGACATTTGTCTATGCTGCCAATAATAAGATCAATGGTTACCAACCTCGAGGTTATAATAAATTAAGGACAACATTATTTCAAAATGAGAGGAGACATGTGGAGAACTTGTTACAACCAATTAAAAATGCATGGAGCCAAAAAGGTGTGAGCATTGTTAGTGATGGATGGAGTGACCCGCAAAGAAGATCTCTTATTAATTTCATGGTTGTCACAGAGAGCAGACCTATGTTTTTAAAGGCCATCGATTGTTCAAATGAGATCAAAGACAAGAATTTCATTGCCAAACATATGAGGGAGGTAATTATGGAGGTTGGGCATTCGAATGTTGTGCAAATAGTGACAGATAATGTAGCCGTTTGTAAAGCAACAAGTTTAATAATTAAGGCTGAGTTTCCTTCCATCTATTGGACTCCATGTGTTGTTCATACATTAAATTTTGCTTTGAAGAACATATGTGCAGTCAAGAATATAAAAAAAAAACAATGTTGTTTATGAAGAATGTTCTTGGATCACCCAAATTGTGGATGATGCAATGTTTGTGAAAAACTTTGTCATGAGTCACTCTATGAGACTATCAATTTTCAATTCATTGAAATTGCTATCCATTGTTTCAACAAGATTTGCCTCTACTATTGTAATGCTCAAGAGATTCAAGCAATTGAAGAAATGACTCCAAGAGATGGTCATTAGTGACCAATGGTCTTTTTATAAGGAAGATGATGTTGCAAAGGCTAAATTTGTGAAAGATACTTTGTTGGATGATAAATGGTGGGATAAGGTTGATTATATTCTTTCTTTCACTAGCCCTATCTATGATGTTCTTACAAGAACTGATACGGAAGCTTCATCTCTCCATCTAGTATATGAGATGTGAGATTCAATGATTGAAAATATGAAGAATGCCATATATCAATATGAGAGAATGGAGGAGAGTGAAGGATCAAACTTTTATGAGGTAGTGCACTCCATATTAATTGACCGTTGGACTAAGAGTAGCACTCCTCTTCATTGTTTAGCTCATTCCTTAAATCCTAGGTAATTAACTCTATACTTTTTTACTTACATTTTTTTTAGAATTACATAAATTTTAATCATGTATATATTTCTTTTTAATTGTAGATATTATAGTCATGAATGACTAAGTGAATATTCTAATCGAATTCCTCCACATCAAGACATGGAACTCACTCGTGAAAGATCAAAATGCTTCAAGAGGTTCTTTCTTGATGTGGATGTAAGAAGGAAAGTGAATATTGAGTTTGCCAACTTCTCGGATGGAAGAAAAGGTTTTGATGATCTTGATTCTTTAAATGATAGAGGTCAAATGGATCCAAAAGCTTGGTGGCTAGATCATGACGTTAATGCTCCAATACTTCAAAAGGTTGTCCTTAAGTTACTTGCACAACCTTGTTCATCTTCATGTTGTGAAAGGAATTGGAGTACATATTCATTTATCCATTCTTTAAAGAGAAACAAGATGACACCACATAGAGCTGAAGATTTAGTATTTGTTCATAGCAACCTACGACTTCTCTCAAGGAATACTCCACAATATCATCAAGAGGAAACTTGTGGGATGTAGCTGGAAATGATTTTGAATCACTTGATGATTGTGGTATTCTTGAAATTGCTAGTTTGTCTTTAGACGAACCAGAGTTAGATGATGTCTTTTTCAATGATGATTGATAGGTTGCTGCCACAAGATTAAGTCCTTTGATCGCATGTTCAGTGGACACTAGCAATCTGGGACTTATATCCGCTTTTGTGGAGAGGTGACATAAGGAAACTAGCAGTTTCCATCTTCCTATTGGAGAGCTGACCATCACCCTGGATGATGTGGCGTCTTTGCTTCATCTTCTAATTATAAGCGCATTCCACATCTTCGAGTCTCTGCATGTCAACGAAGCTGTGTTGATGTTGGTGGAGTTACTTGAAGTCTCCAGAGAATAAGCTAAAGCTGAGATAGCACAATGTCATAGGGCATACGTACGCCTATTGTGGCTACGAGATATTTATCATAGTAGATGTGAGGTTGGACATTGGACTGTTGCAGCTCGTGCCTATTTGCTGCATTTGTTAGATTGCACTCTTTTTGCTAACAAGAGTGCAACACATGTTCATGTTTTTTTAGACGTTTTTCGAGACTTGATTCAAAGTGGAAGCTATGCATGGGGAGTTGCCGCCCTAATGCATATGTATTATCATTTGAATGATGCTTGTAAGATCGGTGGTCGACAACTTGCTGGTTACATAACCCTATTACAGGTAATTAATATGTTTTTAATATGTTAATTTGGACTATGTTTTTAATATATTTTAATATGTTAATTTGACATTTGTTTTATTTTGATCTAATCTTTGTAGTGTTGGATATATGAGCATTTCCCTGCTGAGTGTTTGACTAATCTAGACTATGATGAGATCTCTCCACGTGCCTGCCGGTGGATTACTACGAAGGCTTCTTTGAAGTCATTACCAACATCGATGTACTGACGATTCCTAATGTTTGCTGGATGCCTTACAGTGAACACCATGGAGTGCGGGAGTTTGATTTGATTTCATGCTTTTCAGGTCATCTACGATGGGGTCCCGTTGTTGTCAGACACCGACCAGAGAGGGTGGTGCGGAAATTTGGATACGTTCAGACCATTCCTCCATAGACTACGAGTTCCATGTTATCATTTGAAGATGTTGACGACAAGTGGATGCATTACTTTGATTATCTTGCAACAACGGACCAAATTTGTGTTGTGCCAGGACAATGTGCATCAGATTACATACAGTGGTTCTTCATGATTTCACATCCGTTCATGACACTTACATAGCTTGCTGATCCGACCAAACATCCACCTGTGATGTAGGATGACACATATGTGGAGCCACATATCCTTGAGGTTCAAGTGGCACCAGCAGCAGCACCGACACATGCCTCTTCTGATGTGGAGCAGCCTTGACATGCAGTGGTAAGTAATGTTGCTTTAATGTTTTATCAAGTGTCATTTAGTTCACTTATTGTAATACTTTATGGGTTGTTTTCAATGTCACAGAAGGCTCCCAAGTGTCGCAACCTACCCTTTTGCGTGCGAGCGAGGCGAGGCTCACGGGTGCGTCTTCCAAAGGAGGAAAATGCGCGGAGTCACCACCAACGTTTATTTGTGGAAAACGTTGAAAAAACCGAAGGAAACCGGTCATGAAGAATATTTCAGATTCGGGAGTTGTATTTACGTTTGAGGAAGGTATTAGGACCTCTCACGTTTGCCCCAAAGAACAACAACCTTAATTTTAGAATTGTATGAAATTGTGTACCTAAACTTTTATTTCTTTTTATTTTTGAGGTCGACAAAAGCGGGACTCTTGCTCCTACGTACCCTCCATCGAAGAGGAAATCAGACCTACGTAGTTCTTTCTTAAGGGCGAATCAAGCGATTCTTTTTACTTGGTATGTGGTCTTTTTAAGGCATTGGACCTTAAAAATGATCCATTTTTACTTGGAAAGAAAAACTGAGGTATTGAACCTTAAGATCCTTTTTAAGATTTTTTTTTGCGGACAAGTTTGACTTTGCAAGTTGATTTTAGCCTTAGTTTCACTTTTGTTATTAGTCAATTCAATTAAGAAAGAGAAATCCCAAAGAGAAACGTCCGATTGATTTTTTTGCTTTATTTTACTAAAAGATATTTTTTGATTATTATATTATTATTTTACCTCTTTTTGGTATGTGGTTACGGCATGACCGAACGGTCGGATTTCATTTTAACAGAAATTAACGGACATTACAAAATCAAATGAAGATGACTTCAGTAAATGACTGAAGCACGTCAAAAGGGGGTACGAAAAGTAAATGAAACGAGAATAAAAGTACATGAAACAAATGGGGACCACCACGGGTACATAGAATGAATTGAAAAGTTTGATTTCGGGAACTTATCGGTTGAAGACCGAAGAACGACGAAGAACGAATGACGAATGACGAAGAACGGTTGAAAATCTTCGCGAAATCACCCACGGAAACGTTACGGAAGCGTCTCGGCTTGGATTTTCTTAACGGAAACAATTTTTCTCACTAATTTCAAGTAATTACGAAATGCCAAGAAGGCAGAACCCCTTCCTTCTTCACTCCTCCCTCTATTTATAGGAAAATAGGGGAGGAGCTTGCCACCCAGCTCGCCCAGGCGAGCCAGATTGCTTCCTCCTGAAGCAACCGCCTTCTAGAGGAAGAATCTGGAAGGCCCAAGTGGGCCTGGTTGCTATTTGCACCTTTTTTTTTACTAAATACACCCCTTTGCTTTTTTTTGGTGATTCTTTTTTCGTAACGTTACGAAACTTTACGAATTTCGTAACGATACTTGTTTTCTTTCCGTAAGGTTACAGAACCTTACGGATTATGTAATTACTCCTTTTTTAGCTTTTGGAATGTTACGGAAACTCACGGATTGCGCAACAAAACTTCCTTTTGATTTCCGGCACGTTAAGGAATTTCACGGATTGCATAACAATGCTTCCTTTTGATTTTCGGCATGTCTCGGAACTTCACGTATTGTGCAACAAAGGGTGCCAAGTACCTCGAAGCGGTCAACCAAAGGTTGCATGCCATCAAACAATAGTCCCCGAACGAAATTAGGGTATGACAGTTGCCCCTCTTTACTTACCTTTTATCGGAGATAAGAGGAAAGCAAAGATAAAACACTGATTTCGTCCGTCTTCGCCCTTTCCGTGATTAGTCTATGACAACTTCCGTCTCTCCTTCTTCTTTCTCTGCACAACACAAAACAAACACAAACAACAAAAAACACCAATAACATAATATACACATATACACATGTTTGGCGAAGGAACTGATCGGAAAAATAACAAAAAAAACACATTTCCCAGCCACCGGAGGCTCCGCGCTTGATAACGAAGGACACATAAACAGCGCTAGGCAATCAATTCATGGGACTCCAAATAAGATTTGAGGGTGGAGGATAGGCGAGCAGCGCTAGGCAATCAATTCGCGGGGCACCAGACTCGATGGCGGAGGACGCATGAACAGCGCTAGGCAATCAATTCATGGGTCTCCGAATAAGATTTGAGGGTGGAGGATAGGCGAACAGCGCTAGGCAATCAATTCGTGGGGCTCCAGACCCGTTGGTGGAGGATGCATGAATGACAATCAATTCATGGGGCTCTGAATAAGATTTGAGGGTAGGACCGAATGGTCCACCTTTTTTTTTTCTAAAAAGGCGAACATGCTTTTAGCAAAGAAAAATAAATCATGCGAGAGCACCATATCTTAGAGAAACAATATACCCATGCCAAAGGTAATTTTCCTTGTAACAAAAAATGAAGGGCAGGATGTAAACATTTAGCTTTTAAATGAACATTTAGGCGAAACGTCGGGTCAAACTGAAACTGGGAATAAAATCACTTATAGTGTATAAAAACTCACACATGCAATTGTTTTACCCTAATCCCAAACCATAACTGCACCATGACTTTATTTTGCACACGATTTCCTATCGAACCAAAAGATCACACTCACGATCACGGATCAATAAGATTTTCTCAAGGGTAGTGTTTTTGGAGAGGAAGCTGGGTGTTTCAGTTTTTTCCTCTTTATTTATGTGGGGCGGGATATCGCCAGTCGAGAACGACTTTGAATGGCAATCCCAAAGGAAGAACCACTTTAAAAATGGGTTTTCTCTTTGCTGGCGGTTATTTACCTCGTCGAAAATTTATTCGGTTCGAAGATCTCCTGTCCTCTTTCTTGCTTTCCATTATTGATTGGGAATTATTCTATTTTCCTCCGATCTTTTCCTTTTTACTTTCTTCCGATCTCCGACCGAGAATCCTTCTTTTCCTTTTCTTTTCTTTCTTTTCATTTCCTCCTTTCCGATCTTTGTTTAGGTTGAGTCTCAACATGGTCTTTTCATCGTGCGAGCCCGATCTTGATATCTGGGGCAAAACAAATTCGTGTGTCAAGGTGTCGATCTCAGGTTGAATTTCCATATTATTTCCACAAGGCACGTGTAACAATGATGATTTGGAAACAACGTGCAAAATTAGTCATGGCCACAGCTAGGTGGGTACTCAAGCATCCAGTTTATGGCATTGTGATACTAAGGCTTGGGATTTACACAAGTAGACCCAATATTTCCAAATTATGTTCTTTCATCGGTTCAATGAATCCATCCATTCTTATCTCGGTTATTCCGGAAAATAAACTCTTAGCGTCAGTCTCTTGTTTCCAAAAGATATGTTTGCTCTCTACGAATGATTTATGCTTCCTATGACCATAACATGCCGACCTTCGAGGTCTTTCTTTCTTTTTCTTTTTGTTTCATTTTTTATGTTTGCAAAAAACTATACATCCATCGCCATCTATGAGAAAGCTTTTCTTTGTACACCTACATTCCTATACATGACGAACTTTTTCTGTATACACACGCATTAAAACTCTTTCTCTTTATATCAACACAGTCTATATACAAACTCTATTCCTGTTCGAAGATTTCTTTTTTTCGTTTTTTCAACATACACTCATGGTTCATACAAAAATTTCTTTGTATACACTCATTACTCACACACAAGAATTTCTTTTCACACCTTATTTACACACACACAAAATCCTTTCATACATTTTTTCTTTTACATATAAAAACTCTTTTCTTTTCTTTATATATATAGACATGACATTTGTTCACAACACTTCTTTCTTTTTCTTAATTTTGGCGTTATCATGATTTTTGTTCATTTTATTTTTAGGACAACGTTCCTAAATGAAAACTCTACACGATTCCGGAATTTCAACAAACACTATCGACAATAACGAAGTAAGTACTAACGCAACAATCCAAACAACATGTATGCACAAAACAAGAGTCAAACAAAACAAAACAAACGTTAGTCCCTCAAGTTATAAAAAATAAAATGATATGTAACAGATAAAAGAGGAAACATAAAAGAGAATATAAATCGAGTAAATCTGTCATCTTCTCATCTATGCGGGCCTCATCTGCATCGCCAGGAGCCTCTGCGGGTGCCTCTCCTGCCTGGGCCTCAGGCCAATCTCCGGGCCATGCAACCTCTGCCCTGCCCTGAACTGATTTGGAGTAGGGCACGCAAAAGGAGCGAAACCATGGCTCTGCAGACTAAGGCTGAGCTGGTAGAGACACTCATGGGTCTGCACCTGCCCCCTGTGGTTGGCCACCTGCTGGCGAACCAAGTGCTGTAAATACTGCTCCATGCCAAATGACCCAGCTGGATCAGCCTGACGAGGTGGTGGTGGTGCGTCTGCAGCCTACGGTGCATCACCCTACGCCTGTCTAGGCGTGCAATACTTCTCAATGAAAGCCCGGGTGATCGGCGGTCGAATCACCTTACTAAGTGTGACAGGAACCCCGAATGATTGGCAGAGGCCCGTGATCAACGCTGGAAACCCCAGGGCCCTGTTAGACTTATCTGGGTCTAGAGGGTGCCTGGTAGGTGGCATACCTGCAAATAAATAAATGGCGTCAGCGATCAACTGAGCCACATGGACGCTCATCCATGTCAGGATGGCGTACACCAGCTGACACTTCGGCAGAGGGAGGTCAGAGTTATGATCGCTGGGTAGGACGTTGCTGAGCAGCAACGCCATCCACATCTGAGTCAAGGTGGTCATGCTGGTGCGCATGATTCGCACCTGTCTCCCGGCAGCGGTCCGGGCAAAATCCTGACCCGGTATGCATAACAGATGGGCAATGGCCTCCTCGTCAAATCCATCGGCCCGGTTCCTTCTCTGACTATACTCGCACTCCTGGCCCTCCTCTAACACTAGTGGGTCTCTCAGGAACTGGCTGAGGGTGTCTGCATCAAAAGGAATCCACTGGCCCCTTACCCATGACCGCATGTCTCGCACGCCCTCCTCCGTGGGCCAAGCATTGGCGTAAAACTCTAGGACTACATCTGGGTCAAACTTAGCCATGGGAGTGACCAGTGACGTCCAACGCCGGCGAGCTATCTCTTCCTGGAAATCTGTGTACTCATCGTCCCTGAGCTGGACACGTCTCTCTCGGTGGAATGACCATCCCTTGATGGCCTCAAAACATTGCTGGTGCTCAACGCTCCTGAAACGATGGTTGTCGAACTCGGGAACGGCACTAGTCCCTTCAGCCGCGGCATCCTTGCTAGATCTCTTTGTGGAAAGCTTTCTCAGAGCCATTTCCTGGGAGGACAAACATTTGGAAAGTTAGTTTACAAGAAAACACTTATTTTAAAGCAAAAAACGGTATGCTAATCTTTCCGATTTAGAACAAACTCGTGCACACATTTCCTTAATGTAAAACATTTATGAACGTGCATATGCGTAAAATATCCTACTATTTATATCAACATACAAGGATATTCAAAACATTCTAGTTACCACACATACATATTTTTTTGAAAAGAATACATATACGCATGCTCAAGGTATTGTGTCAAAATTACACATGTTCATATCCTAAGTATTTTGCTACCACAAACCACCTACGCACACTTGGAGTATTTTATTAACATATACATTTTTGTTGTTTCATATTTGTTTATATATGCATATTGGAGAGCCAAACTCATGCCATGCACACACTTGCATTTATTTGAGAAGGAACTTTCATGTCATCTATCTACACTTGAAAGGCAATTCCACATCATATATTCATTTGGGAAGCATTCTCGTGCCATTTTTGACATGGGTACATTTTTGAAAGGCTCCTTATGCTAACTATCCACAAATATGCATATTTTGAAAGACATTTTTACGCTACCTATCCTACATATACAGATTTTTGAAATGCATTATTTGCTATACATTCACACTTTGCAAGGTATTTTTATGCCATATATTCACACACTTTGCAAGGCATTTTTATGCTATATATATATTCACATATATACATACCGTTGAAAGGTATTTTCCATGCTACCTAGGTGCAAGGTATTCCTCATGGGGCAGCCAAATTTAAATTCTAATAAAAATTTCTCAAACATGTCCTAACATTCATGCCTTTTTACATTCAAAGCCAAAACTTAGATTCCTAGGCGTAAGTCATGCTTCCTTGTATTGAAATTAAAAGCTTGGGTTCCTAGGCTTAGAATCGCATTCAGGCACTCATTTTAAATCCTTCATGCTCTCCCTATACATATAAAACAGTCCCACAATCCCAAGCTTACAAAACCATGCTCATATGTCATTGAGGCATTTCACCGAGCACTTGGTGGGTGCATGTTTAGGCATGAATAGCAAGAGAGTGGGGGCAATGTGGCATGCCCCATTGCTTTAGAATGCAACATAGGCCTAGGGCCATCCCATACAACCCCCCAACTCACCCCAATCAAGCATGAAACAAAGCCAAAATTGCCCCATAGACTTGGGCATATTCACACAATTTAGAGCACCAAAAGAAGACCAAGATACATCAATGGAAAGCTAGAAAGCTCAAGAATGGGATACTTACTTGATGGAGTGAGTAGGAGTATAAAAAATAAAAGCAAAATGCAACCAAAGGTGGCTTGGGGGAGCAAAAACAGCAAGGTCCGTGAGCTTTGCGTTTTTTGAAAGTGGGGGGGGGGGGGGGGACTTTTAGGTGAAGAAAACGTTCCCCCTCCCCCTATTTTAACATTTTTGTACAGGGGTTGCTCGCCCAGGTGAGCTAACCTGTATTTTTTTTTTAGGGAATACATGAGCATGGCCTTCTACGGGTCGGCGTTCGCTTACTCGAACCCACTCAAAGTAGATTAGGCATCCATTATTTATTTTAAACAAACAATAGTAATAATTACTGTAAATTTAAAGGATACTAGGCTGCCTTGCAGCGGCGTTTTCCGCTTGTCCAGAGCCGGGAAGGGACGACGATTTGTCGGTCGTGACCCTAACCTCTATTTGCATCCGTCCCTAAGTACCTGAAAGTAGGAAACAACAATGCGTGGCAAATCGTGACCGCGTCGTCGTCTTACCTTGATTGATTTCTGCCTTTTAACCTTGTCTCGACCACTGACTGTTGCCTAAGACGATCCTGCCCCTGTTATCACAAAATATGCATGCGCATGCGTATGCATGAATGTTTTCAATGCAATAATCTTCTTAGTGAAAGCTGGTTAGGTTCAGTTTTAATTAAGCGCTTGGGGCACCCCATGAACTGAGCGAAAGGGCTCAGGTTATTACAAATGGCACATGGTTTAAACCAAAGTGAGGATTGAAGCCTCAGACCTATGTTCTCTCCTTTTAAAGAACTGTGACGAGACAATTACAGCGGACAGGAATCCCTGGAGGAAACCAAGAAGAACAAAAACACAAAAATAAAAAGAACATGCAGCGGTTTCCTCAATTGCCCTAGACTTCAAGCGCAATATCGCTTAACGACATCGGAGTTCACGGGCGAGGGTAGTTCCTCGCCATCCATGTTGGTGAGCACCAGAGCCCCCCCAGAAAAAGCCCTTTTCACAACGAAAGGTCCTTCATAATTTGGGGCCCACTTCCCTCGATTATCTTTAACAGCGTGGGATATCTTTTTCAGCACAAGGTCCCCCTCGTTGAACTTGCGCGAGCGCACCTTTTTGTCGAACGCGTTCTTTATCCTTTGTTGATACAGGCGCCCATGGCTAATGGCCGTCAAACGCTTATCTTCAATAAGGTTGAGTTGGTCGTAGCGTGTTTGAGCCCACTCTGATTCTTCTAGGCCCGATTCTGCTAGCATCTTCTGGGAAGGGACCTCTACCTCAAACGGGAGTACCGCTTCCATCCTATAAACCAAGGAATACGGCGTTGCCCCAGTAGAAGTTCGTATCGAGGTTCGATATCGATGCAGGGAAAAAGGCAACATCGCTTGCCAATCCTTGTATGACACCGTCATCTTCTAAATAATTTTCTTAATATTTTTATTTGCAGCCTCTACAGCCCCGTTCATCTTTGGCTGCTAAGGGGTGGAGTTATGATGTTGGATCTTGAAATCCCCGCACATTTCCTGCATCATTTTGTTGTTCAGATTGGTGCCATTGTCAGTAATGATCTTTCTAGGGAGTCCGTATCGACAAATCAGTTCCTTCTTTATGAATCTGACCACCACACTCCTCGTGACATTGGTATAAGAAGCCGCTTCAACCCATTTGGTTAAATAATCTATCGCCACAAGAATGAAGCGATGATCATTCGAAGCTTTGGGTTTGATGGCCCCAATGACATCTATCCCCCACATGGAAAAAGGCCAAGGGGCGGACATGACATTCAGAGGATGTGGCGGAACATTGACGTTGTCCGTGTATGCTTGACATTTATGGCATTTCCTTACATGGGTGCAACAATCGCTTTCCATAGTGAGCCAGTAATAACCTGCTCTAAGGATCTTCCTGGCCATAGCATGCCCATTGGCATATGTCCCAAATGAACCCCCGTGGATTTCCTCAATCATGTAGTTCACCTCTTTGGCATCTACGCATCACAGGAGGGTCATGTCGTGGTTTCGTTTGTACAGGATGGTACCACTCACAAAGAAACCAGTAGCCAATCTCCTTAACGTTCTTTTGTCATTGTCGGAAATCCCTGGTGGATATTCTTTGTTCTCAACATATTGTTTGATGTCGAAATACCACGGTTTCCCATCTCGCTCTTCCTCTATCGCACAACAATGTGTCGGCTTGCCCCGAGATCTGAATTCAATGTACGGCAGATCCCCGTGTGGGGCAAGTTGAAACATGGATGCCAAGGTGGCCAATGCATCGGCCATTTGGTTCTCTTCCCGAGGTATGTGGTGGAAAGAAATGTCGTCAAAGAATTCGGCTAACTTCAAGATATAAGTTTGATAGAGTAACAACTTCGGATCCCTAGTTTCCCATTCTCCTCTCAACTGGCGTATTACCAAAGCCGAATCTCCATACACTTTGAGTAGCTTTACGTCAAAATCAATGGCCGCTTGAATCCCAAGGGCGCACGCTTCATATTCGGCCATATTGTTGGTACAATCGAAACCTAGCCTGGCCGTGAAAGGAATACACTGATCATCTGGGGATACAAGGACTGCCCCTACTCCATGGCCCAAAGCATTAGATGCCCCATCGAAACAAAAAATCCATTTGTCTATATCCTCGTGCGTTCGCTTTTCTTTGAATAGGGCCATGATGTCTTCATCCGGGAACTCAGGGTGCATCGACCGATAATCTTGGAGGGGTTGTTGAGCCAAATAATCTGCCAAGGTGCTTCCCTTTATCGCCTTTTGGGTGACGTACACAATATCAAATTCAGATAGTAGTACCTGCCACCTAGCGATTCGTCCCGTGAGGGCTGGCTTCTCAAAGATGTATTTCACAGGATCCATTTTAGAAATAAGCCACGTGGTATGACTGAGCATGTACTGCCTAAGACGATGTGACGCCCATACCAAGGCACAACACGTCCTTTCCAACATTGAATAATTCATCTCACAGGCGGTAAACTTCTTGCTTAAATAGTAAATGGCTTGTTCCTTTTTCCTAGAGTCGTCATGCTGACCCAACACGCACCCCATAGATTCGTCTAACACAGTCATGTATGGGAAAAGAGGTCTTCATGCTACAGGTGGCATGAGGATCGGGGGGTTCAGGAGGCTCTGCTTGATTTTTTCGAAGGCCTCTTGGCAGTCGCTGTTCCATAGGACCTTCTGGTTCTTACGTAATAGTTTGAAGATGGGCTCGCAGGTAGGGGTGAGTTGTGAGATAAATCTTGCGATGTAATTCAACCTGCCCAGGAAACCTCGAACCTGCTTCTCCGTGCGTGGTTCTGGCATTTCAAGAATGGCCTTCACTTTCTCGGGATCTATCTCTATCCCTTTCTGGCTCACGATAAATCCCAATAACTTCCCCAATTTCACCCCGAAGGTGCACTTGGCGGGGTTTGGTTTCAGTTGGTATTTCCGTAGCCTTCCAAACAGCTTACGCAGATTGACGAGGTGTTCGTCCTCGGTCCGAGATTTGGCAATCATGTCATCTACATAGACTTCTATCTCTTTATGCATCATGTCGTGGAACAACGTTACCATGGCGTGCTGATAGGTTGCCCCAGCATTTTTCAGCCCGAAGGCCATCACTTTGTAGCAAAATGTTCCCCATAGGGTGACGAAAGTAGTCTTCTCCACATCTTCGGGTGCCATCTTTATCTGATTATACCCTGAGAAACCATCCATAAAGGAGAAAAAGACGAACTTGGCTGTATTATCTACCAGTATATCAATGTGTGGCAAAGGAAAATTGTCTTTAGGACTAACTCGATTTAAATCCCGATAGTCTACGCACATTCGCACTTTGCCATCCTTTTTTGGGATTGGGACAATGTTGGCTACCCACTCCGGGTATCGAGCTACAGCCAAGAAACCCGCATCAAACTGCTTTCTCACTTCTTCTTTAATTTTTAAAGACATTTCGGGTCTCATCCTTCGTAGTTTTTGCTTAACCGGGGAAGACCCGGGATTCAATGGCAACTTATGCTGCACAATGTCGAGGTCTAGACCTGGCATGTCTTGGTACGACCACGCAAAGATGTCTTGATATTCTTCAAGAAGGGTTATCAAACCTTGGCGGATAGGTGCGGTCATACGGGTTCCTACTTTCACTTCTTTCTTTCGCTCCCCAGTCTCTAAGTTTATCAGTTAGGTTTCCTCTTGGTGAGGCTTCATTTCGCATTCTTCCTGAGCGATCAACCTCTCCAACTCTGGTGAAAGGACGTCCTCTTCCTCTTCATCGTTTATTGTCTGACTTACTTCTCGGTCAAAATCGATTATCAAACTCTCGTTGTTAGGATCCTCAAAGAATCGACCCTCACATCTATACCAATCAAGACAAAAGAAACAAAAACATGCAAAACAATATGAGAAAAGATGGAATCTCAAGAACAGATGAAACAAGATCTCTTTGTTATTTAATAAAGTAGGTTTCACAAAACAAAAGAGAAAGGAATCTATAGCCTCTAATTACATTGAATCAGCGGTATAGACTTCCGACTGGCTCATCACGCGCTAGTTCCCCACTTGGGAATTGGGATGGCATGGTCGCGCGAAACTTGGCGGATCTTGTGGAGACTCCTCTCCTATTGCCGCCACCTCTTCCTCGAACATTATCCCGACACTTGTGAAACACTGGCTAACATGGCCGGGCCATGCCCTATTTGCCCGGAGTCTTGACGGCACATTCCTTCTTCCCGGTTTCCCGGGTTCATACCCCAACCCATATTTGTACGGGTTCCCCCTAATGTCGACCACATCAGCATTCCCGTGGTTGTCCTTGCCCAGACCCATTCCGGGCTCATAACCGTGCCTGAGCATCACCCGTGCCACCATTAGGGCTGCATTAGAGAGACAAGGCAGCAACAGACTCGTTTCCATAGAGGCACAACTTACCACCTCGAAGGATTGGAAAGTTGTTTCCAATGATTCTTCCGCTACTTCTACATATGGTGCGGAGGAGGGGCAGCTCACCAACATATCTTCTTCGCCTGACATTATCACCAAGAGTCCACCAACCGCGAATTTCAATTTCTGGTGAAGCGTCGAAGGGACCACTCCTAGCGCGTGAATCCAGGGTCTCCCCAAAAGGAAGTTGTTGGCGGGATTTATGTCCATCACTTGAAAAACCACATTGCAAGTGTGGGGGCCTATCTGAATGGGGATGTCGATTTCCCCCATCACCTCCCACCGACTACCGTCAAAGGCTCGTACTACCATCGAACTTGGCTTTAGACGTGACGCATTAAAAGGAAGTTTCTCCAAGGTGGTCTTTGGCATCACATTTAAACTTGAACCATTGTCGATGAACACCTTAGTGATGACATGGTCCATGCATCTGACAGACACATGTAGAGCTTTGTTGTGCCCTCTCCCCTCGACGGGAATCTCTTCTTTCACGAACGCGATATAGTTATTGGTAGTTATATGATTAACAATTCCTTCAAATCCCTCAACCGAGATGTCGTGTGCTACATGGGCTTCGTTGAGGACCTTTACCAATAGTGCAGGATGAGGCTCGAAGTTTATGAGCAGTTCGAGCAAAGAGATCCTTGCCGGAGTTTTATTCAGTTGCTCAACTACTTTAAACTCGCTTTGTTGGATGAGACGAAGAAACTCATGAGCCTCTTCCAAGGTCACCGCCTTTCCTTGAAAACCTTCTTTCTTTTCAGCTCCTTTTACCACCGGGGGAT
Source organism: Glycine soja (assembly GCF_004193775.1). NCBI lineage: Eukaryota > Viridiplantae > Streptophyta > Magnoliopsida > Fabales > Fabaceae > Glycine > Glycine soja. The sequence continues at coordinate 37,061,898 of NC_041009.1, forward strand.
CTACTTCTTTTGAGGGGGTGGCCACGTCTGCGGGCTCTTGGATCATGGGTGCTTTCCCCTTGGTGGGCAATTCCGCCGAGTGAGGGGGAGCGAACACCCGGCCACTGCGGGTTACGACACTAAGGCCAGTGATGTTGGTCACCTTGGCTGACAAGGAGTCAACCTCGGTTGCAGCTCTCTCTCCAAAAGCGGGAGGGGTATACTTCCATGGAACAACCTTATTGCTTTGATAGGAAAACGGCGTTGGCTTGGGCACTGTCGGGGGGTACATGGGCCTGGAGCCGGTCACCTTCCTAGTGAAACATATTACTAGGGCTTTGGGGGTTAGGGGAACCTTCCTTTCCTCTGACTGCATGCAAATTTGTGGTTCTTCCCTATCTTCCTCGGACACTTTGAGCAGCCCCCAATCCATGAGCCGCTGAAGTAACTCTTCCACCGCGGGACAGGTTTCCATGTCGTGTGTTTCCCCGAGATAAAACAGACATTCGTCACTTTCGTCTCCGCCACGAGAGACCATGCATGCAGCATGCAGCCTGCAGCGACTGGTAGATGAATCGTCTAGTCGTAGCCACATCTTTTAATCTCTTTGACCCTGACGACCTATCCTTTTCAATGGCATTTACGCTAGCCCCTCCATGACTGGCTAGTGGATTGGTTTTAACGTTGGGGCCCTCCTCTTGGAATGATAGCCAGCCGGCATTTATTAGGTGTTGCACCGTATACTTGAATGGCAGGCAAGAGTCAATGTTGTGTCCGGGGGCTCCACTATGGTACACGCATGTGCCATTCGAGTTGTACCACTTAGGGTATGGTGGCTACCCACTCCGGGTATGGCCACCACCAAATTATTTTCCAATAATGAGGGCCATAACTCGGAATATGCCATGGGAATAGGAGAGAAATCGTCTTTCGGGGGGCATTGTGCATTGTTATAGCTCGCGCTAGGAGTTGTATTATTGGTTGGCTGGGGAGTGGCTGGAGCTGTGTGTTGGGCAGGAGTTTTTTTTGTTGCGGGAGGCCCTTCCACTTGAGTTGGGAGGGAACTTCCAGCTCGGATCGAAAAGTTTGGGTGGTTGTGTTGGTATGAGTTTTGGGCATTTTGGGGCGCTTTCATCCATGTCGGGGCGGTGGTGACCGCGTGGGTATCTCCTTCTTTTTTCCGTGTGCCCACCACTGGAGCTCTTCTATTGTTGTTGGGGGCAACGTTGGAGGCATATTCAAAGTTGCCTTTTCTCAGTCCGGACTCGATTCTTTCTCCGGCGAAGACGATGTCTGCAAAGTTAGCCGGCATATATCCTATCAGTTTCTCGTAGTAGAATGTAGGCAACGTATCTACCATAATCGTGATCATTTCCCTTTCAGTCATAGGTGGGACGACTTGGGCTGCTAGGTCTCTCCACCTTTGAGCATATTCTTTAATGGACTCATGTTCCCGCTTGGTCATGCTCTGAAGTTGGTTCCGATCAGGAGCCATATCCGTGTTGTATTGGTACTGCCTAATGAAGGCAGTTGCCAAGTCTTTCCATGACCGGATTTAAGAAGCTTCCAGATTGGTGTACCATGCCACAGCTGCTCTGGCTAAGCTGTCTTGAAAGAAGTGCATTAACATCTTTTTGTCCATAGAATATGCTCCCATCCTTCGGCAATACATCCAAAGATGACCTTTTGGACAAGTCGTCCCTTTGTATTTATCAAAATCTGGTACTTTAAACTTGGGAGGAATGATGATGTCAGGTACCAGACACAGATCTGCTAAATCCGAGAACGGGTAGTTGCCAAGGCCTTCTACCGTTCTCAGCCTCTCTTCAAGTAAATCAATCTTTTCCTTGTCTTTTGCAAAGGGAACGAGTTCCTTAACGGGTGCGGATGGAGATGGAACGTGGCAAACTATGTTTGGTTGGGGCAACTCATGGGGGGCCGGATCCTTGAGGGGAAGTAGAGGGCCTAAATAGGCATCTCCTTCATCATCTTCTTGCAGAGGATAGTCGGCATGAGGAGGGAACTGCCCCTCGAAGGTAGGGGCTTGGCTCAAATCGTCTGGAGCGGTATGGGGAGTGAAGTCCGGAGGCAAACCATAAGGGTAGGCTTGAGGACTATACCTCCGATTGAAAACCATCGTGTTTCTGTCTCGACCCAAGTTTATTGCGGGCTGTAGCACCGGTTCCGCTTCCCTAGCTGTATTGGAAGCGGCCGCCGTAGCATTATCTTCTATAGTTTTTTGAAGCTTTAGCATGGCCTCCGTGATAGAAGTCATTTGATCTTTTAAGGCCGATAGGTCGGCCTTCATCTGTTCTTGCACTCCCTCCTCGTTATCCATCTTACTTCTGGATCGGGTGTTATAGGGGTGCCTTTGCGCTTTTTTAGTTATGGTGAGTTCCCTATAGAAACAAACAGTGGTGAGTATGCCACCAAAACATGAATATGCTAATGAATGATCAGAGCACTTGGATCCACCTCAAGGCCTTTTTTAGATAACGTGATGAGTTTCAGAACTTCTCTTTTTATAAAAAGGAACAAAGCTTTTATCTAGCCAAGATCATACAAAAGTGTTACAACAGAACCTAACGGTTTCTAATTATATGGGCCATCAAATCTATCATGTGTTGACAATAATTGATTAGCCTGTGAATTTCCTCTGGGGCTGAACACACTTCGGCGATGACCTTTGCTTTGGCTAGTAGTCGCGGGAGGTCTTGACTTCCATTTAAGGTCAAGGCAAACCTATCCATCCACATGGTCACTTCTTGATGCAATGCATCATTCACTCTCCCTCATGCTTCCTTCTCGGCGTACGCTTGTGCAAAATCCTTTACTAGTTTTTGTTCATGGGTCAAAGACTGGTTTAACTCTTCTTTGTACTGCCCTATTATAGCTAGCATGCTTTGCTACGTGGCTTCTAAGTGTTGGGCCAAATTCCTCTTGGATCTTGAGCAAGCAGCTAACTCCTCCTTTAAGATCATACCATGTACTCGTGACTGGTCTCTTTCCTCTCTCCAGAGCTTGAGCTCATTGTTGCTGCCCCACAAAGCTCCTCGGAATTTATCTCGGCCATGCTCTTCCTTGCGAGCCCTCTTGGTTTCTTGTTCAAGGGCTCTTGCGGTAGCCTCATTTTCCTCTCGTAACTCAGCACACTCTTTCCGGATGTTTGTAACGGCTGACTTGAATTTTTCTTTGGCGAGTCTTGCCTTTCCTAGCTCTGATTTTAGAGCTTGGACTTCATCCTCTTCTGGAGCTTCGAAGTTTTCCTCGTTGATAATTTTCAACTTGGAGAGCCAATCTAACCCTCGTGTATGAACTCTTAGCCATTCATGATAACCATCGATGATGCCATTACGGATGCCCCTAAGTTCTTTATCTTTCCTTAATGGGCTTTTCCACGCCTTGTGGACTCTTTGTACAATCTTGAGACTTTGCGCGCCGAAATCTCTCACAAGGAAAGGCGAGAGGCTCTCTTCCGTCGGTGCTCCCCTCATGGGCTACCCTAATTGTCTTATGGCAAGTGCGGGATTATAGTTAATACAACCCCTTGTCCCTATCAACGGAACGTTTGGGTAGTCCCCACATGAGAAAAGAACTCCCTCCTTTCCTTCCTTCCAATGAGGAAACCAGTTGATTGTGCCGCCTCCTATCCCAGCCAAGTATTGGTCCCAATCGACTCTTCTCTTTTCGACGCACGAGCGATAACTTTGAAACGGACACGGGTGTCTTATGTCTTGTTGGAATAGGTGCGAAACCAACCACACACAAAGAGTGGGTAAGCAGCAGACAATCCGTGCGCTATTCTTCTCGCACCTTCGGTCAAATGTATCAAATAAGTCCGCCAAGATAGCTACCGCCGGGCTCTCCTTGCTATGGTGATAAGCAAGGAAAGCATCAATTGCAGCTAGGTCCACCAAACCGTCCACGTTTGGAAAGAAGACAACCCCAAAGATCAGGAAAGCTAGTATATCCGCAAACGGGACCCACTCTTCTTGACTCCCCATATCCCTTGCCTTGCCTTCCAAGTATTTTCGCGGTAGGCCCACTACGCCGTTTCGAGTTTGCTTCATACGATCTAACTCTCTCGCCGAATCTCCGATCACAGCTGCAATCTTGCTCAAGGAGGGAAGAAACCCGGAGAAAAGATACGGTTTTCTTACCCCAAGAGGGCATCCTAAAATCTCCTTAAATTCTTCAACAATCGGTACTATTTGGAAGTCCCCAAACGTGAAGCATCTCAACGGCTGGTCATAGTATTGGGCGAGGGATACAATGGCTTCCGTAAATACCTCCGCTGTGGTCAAATCTAAAATCTTTCCGTACACTTTGCGGAAGGCATGCCTTTGGAGGGGTCCCATCAACCGTCCCAACTCCTTAAGGCTGGTGACATCTAGGCCCTTAATCTTAACTTGATAGAATCTTTTTTCTGTTTTGATTTGTCCCCATCATTTACCTAAAAAGGGGTGGATCAAGGCTCCGATATGAATGATGCAATGCGCATGCATGAAACGGAAATAAAAATAAGGGGTAATTTACATATACGAGACCAAAAAAGATCCATCTTTTTAATACTACGTTCTAGGCATTGCGGTGCCCCAACGTATGTATTAAAAAGTGACCCATTACTCTAGAGAGACAAAATATCACTAGCTATACAGCAAAACTATAATTTATGTGCTATTTGCAGAAAAATGCATGAGAACAAATGGCACAGAGCGTGTTTGCTCCATGCCCCTATTTGGGGACCTATAGGATAATATCTAGGGGTCTCTAATAACTACTCCCAACGATCTATATCTCACATGGCTGTTTTCTAGAGGTATCATCACTCAAGATAATAATATTGCGACGGTATGGAATACCAGCGACAACACATTATAAAGAGAGAAAACTCTAGACGAGGTTTCATTATTATCAAGCAAGTCGGAGATCTAGCATGACCATAGATTCACCTCCACTCCTTAAATTCCCATGGACCCGGGTATAGGGCCCCTTTTTTACTCAAACCCGTGGGTGCTTAGAATGCAGTGTAAAAATGTGGAAAAGACAACATTTATTATATTTACACAGTTTCAAAAAAATGCACACACAAAGTTTCACAATTCCACAATTTCCTAAAATAGGCCTAACTCACAAAAACAGTCCCCAGTGGAGTTGCCAACTGTCGCAACCTACCCTTTTGCGGGCGAGCGAGGCGAGGCTCACGGGTGCGTCTTCCAAAGGAGGAAAATGCGCGGAGTTGCCACCAACGTTTATTTGTGGAAAACGTCGGAAAAACCGAAGGAAACCGGTCATGAAGAATATTCCAGATTCGGGAGTTGTATTTACGTTTGAGGAAGGTATTAGCACCTCTCACGTTTGTCCCAAAGGACAACAACCTTAATTTTAGAATTGTATGAAATTGTGTACCTAAACTTTTATTTCTTTTTATTTTTGAGGTCGACAAAAGCGGGGCTCTTGCTCTACGTACCCTCCATCGAAGAGGAAATCAGACCTACGTAGTTCTTTCTTAAGGGTGAATCAAGCGATTCTTTTTACTTGGTATGTGGTCTTTTTAAGGCGTTGGACCTTAAAAATGATCCATTTTTACTTGTTAAGAAAAACTGAGGTATTGAACCTTAAGATCCTTTTTAGTGATTTTTTTTGCGGACGAGCTTGACTTTGCGAGTTGATTTTAGCCTTAGTTTCACTTTAGTTATTAGTCAATTCAATTAAGAAAGAGAAATCCCAAAGAGAAACGTCCGATTAATTTTTTTCCTTTATTTTACTAAAAGATATTTTTTGATTATTATATTATTATTTTACCTCTTTTTGGTTTCCAACGTGGTTATGGCATGACCGAACTATCGGATTTCATTTTAACAGAAATTAACGGATATTACAAATCAAATGATCGGTGGAAATTTATTTTATTTTTTGATTAGGCAAGAAAATGACTTAAGTAAATGACTGAAACACGTCAAAAGGGGGTACAGAAAGTAAATGAAACGAGAATAAAAGTACACGAAACAAATGGGGACCACCACAGGTACATAGAATGAATTGAAAAGTTCGATTTCGGGAACTTATCGGTTGAAGACCGAAGAACGAATGACAAATGACGAAGAACGGTTGAAAATCTTCGCGAAATTACCCACGGAAACGTTTCGGAAGCGCCTCGCCTTGGATTTTCTTCACGAAAACAATTTTCCTCACTAACTTCACTCCTCCCTCTATTTATAGGAAAATAGGGGAGGAGCTTGCCACCCAGATCGCCCAGGCGAGCCAGGTTGGTTCCTCCAGAAGCAACCGCCTTCTGGAGGAAGAATCTGGAAGGCCCAAGTGGGCCTGGTTGCTATTTGCACCCCTTTTTTACTAAATACACCCCTTTGCTTTTTTTGCTGATTCTTTTTTCGTAACGTTACGAAACTTTACGAATTTTGTAACGATACTTGTTTTCTTTCCGTAAGGTTACGAAACCTTACGGATTATGTAATTACTCCTTTTTTAGCTTTTGGAATGTTACGGAAACTCACGGATTGCGCAACAACACTTCCTTTTGATTTCCGGCACGCTACAAAATTTCACGGATTGCATAACAATGCTTCCTTTTGATATTCGGCATGTCTTGGAACTTCATGTATTGTGCAACAAAGGGTGCCAAGTACCTCGAAGCGGTCAACCAAAGGTTGCATGCCATCAAACAATAGTCCCCGGACGAAATTAGGGTATGACACCAAGCAATCGCAAAAAGGTTGGAGCGTTTGCTCAACCTAAGGATAGTCACTGTAGGCATGAAAATACACAAGGTCATGGAAGACTGCATAAGGATCGCTAGGGATGTCACACTAGATGGCAATGTTTATGTCAGGTCGCGACGAAGGCGGCGCACAGATCAACCATAGACGTCACCCATTTTATATTTTAATATTTCAACTATGTTTATAATTTTCTTGTATTTGACAATATTTTGGTTTTCCCAAACATTTTGTAAATTTTAACTTATTTTTATCTATAATTTTTAGTCTATGTTTATGTCTACTAAATATTAGGGTTAACGTTAACAATTTTTTTTAAATTACGTAACCGTTAAACGTACCAGGTAACCTTAGTAATGACGTAACAATATATCCATAACGTCTACACCTTTGGCAATTAAATTTAACATAACAAAGATACTGAAAAGTATGTGAATTTGCAACCTAACAATTATATATTAATGTAGGACATTACAAAGTCATTAGAAGCTACATGTTCTGTCTTCAGTTATGTCAACATAGTCTTTTTTCAACATCATCAACTTTCTGTACTGCTGCATTTTACTAATATATGGAGTTGGCCACTGCTTTGCTTGAGGATGACAATTTCTAGACCATAACAATGCTAGAGGCGGTAAAGGACAACGGTCTTTAAAATAAACCTGTTGTACATGCACAAATAATTTTACGTCAAAAGAATACAAATGATTGCATAAATTTAAAAATAGGACTATCTTGAATCTACCTGAACAAAATGATTGTCATAGACGTGACCGATACATATTTTGCAATGCACAGAAGAATCGGTTGGTGGTTGACTTCTAAGAAGAAAGAACGTCATGCTTTATTGTAGCGACAACGATACAAGGATTACATTATACCTAGATGCAATGACATCCCATCTCGGTTATATCCATCCACTTATCCACAATAACCTGAATCAAACAAATATACACATAACATTTATTTAAAGTTAATTCTTAAAAAGCAAAACATAAATTACATACCATGGATAACCCATCAACAAATAGGAACCTCCTTAATTCCTCGAATCTATCTGTGCCACCGAAGAGCTTGATATAGTCATCTGACCATTTGCCAAGTTCTTTAAGCAAATGGTTGTGCACCAAGGACCAAGAATCTTCACCCATACCTAATACAGCGACAATCGAGCGATATCCATAGTTACCGTCAGCTTTGACATCCACAATGTTGTCAATGAACTATGCTTCATCGAAGAATTACTATTTTGCACAGAATGTAAAGCATCAACATACTCCAGTAAGATGGATCACGCTTTATTGATCTTTGGTTTCTGTTCATCGGTTTCTTCTGTGTACCTTTAGTGTTGAACTTTTCTGGAAGAGGACACGTAGAGTTTTGGTCAGGGTATGCAATTTCCCGAAGTTTACTCTTTAGAGTTACTTTACCACAAATATCAAGTTCCTCAAATCACTTAGATATTGTTTCCATCTCTTCCTTTATGGTCACTTGGGGCTTAGATAACCTTTGGTATGAAAAACTCAATCTCCTCCAAAACATATGGATTGAATCTAGTGAATGCTACCAAAAACATATTTAGATAGCTCACATGCACAAGGAAGACCGTGCGTAGTTCTCATGACACAACCACAAGAAGAAGGATTCTTGCCAGCATAATGTACACGTTTAAACTCAGCAACAATCTAATTTAAAGCATACCTTGAAACCATGTCAAGAAGCCTCTTGTATAAGGTAACTTTAAAAACATGTCCAACCACATGTGTACTTGTTTCAAAGGATGCTTTAATTTCAGTGTGTTGCAGCGTGCATTTCAAACACTACATAAGTCTCCAAGGCTATTTTGTAATACTCTTTTTAAAGCCCAATAAACAAATTCAACCTTACATTTGAAATACACAAAAACAATAATTAAAATCCATCAATTCATCAACCCTAATAGAAAAACTTTAACATTTTCATACCTGTTTGTAGTTGTGTTTCCTAAGTGTATCGCCTTATTCGTTCAAACTGTAACAAAATTTTCTTTGTGGGGGATTATCCATATTTCGTTAACATAGTCAACAAACATTGGCTAAGGTGAACAAGCAATTTCAAACTTCTTAAGGCATTCATCGAACTGATGTTCCGAAGGACAATCAACCAAACTTCCTTAGACATCCATGACATACTCCCAAGCATTTTTTTGACCAATTAGGGATTTACATTTTGCCTTGACATTCTTGTCGATGTGAAATCTGCACAACAAGTTTGTACACTCAGGGAATATAGTTTTCACTGCATTCATCAATGCTAGGTCTCTGTCAGTCACAATAACTCTAAGGATGACATCACGTCTTAGAAATATACCTCGAAACCGTTCTAAAGCCTATACCACATTATTAACACGTTCACCCTCCAGATATGCAAAACCAGCAGAGAATGTCATCCCTATTGGTGTCACACCAACAAAGTCAAGTAGTGGGAGTCTGTACTTGTTTGTTTTGTAGGTACTATCTATCAAAAACACCAAATTACATGCATTGCATAACTTCACTGCATCAGGGTGACACCAAAAGATATCACGTACCACATCTTCATCCTTTAATCTATGCCAATGAATATATTGATCCCGTTCAAGAAGCTTCATTAGAGTTGCATTTCAGTATCAGTTCCTCTAATGGAAGAACGGTATGCACTTCTTGCATTGTATATTTGTTTGATTGTTGTACAACTATTGACATTATGCTCCTTCAACGTTAGCAAAATGTTTCTTGGTTTGACCATTGACTTTGTCATATATGTAATAATTGTCTTTTCATCCTTAGTGAATTGTTCAGTGTATGAATGTCCAACTAATAACTTTGTCAATTCATGATTATGACTCCCACACATCAACTTCACCATCCAACCTTGCCCTCCAACCACTGGTTTCCCACGAAACTTGAAGGGACACTCACATTTCCTACTCCTAGTATCTCTTCTAACAAAATCTTTCTTCCTAGACCTATACTGACCGCTCCTTTCACAACCAATTAACACAAATGAAGTCCTTCCTCTAATACCAGTGTTTGTGTCAGACCTCATAATCACCGCCACAAATCCGTTTTCATGAGCAACTGATCGAGCACACTACAAAACATCATCTCGGGTAGCAAACACTAACAATGCAACCCAGGCAATTTTAGTCTTCAAACGAACATTCATTCTATCAATTTAATAACAATAATGAACATTATTACCTGAGAAGTATTGAACGCATTCGAACAATCAACATGTTGTTCATTCACACCACATTTTTGTTCATTTTGATCATCCATATCAACATCTTCAAACATTATACTGTCATACATCCATTGATCTTCGTCCATCTTAACAACAAATCAAAAATTTTCACATGACAAACATACAACACCTAACTGCACTATACATATAATATCATACAAAGCTCTACATAATCTTTTACTGCACACCATTTTATAAACACTACAATTCATAATCATATATATTAAAAACCAAAAACACTATATCAATCTACATACGAATTATTTCAAATACACATATAAACAAATAATTTCTTTTTACAAATTTACATACAAACATATTAATAATTAAAAAAAATTAAACTTTAAACAATTTTTTAAAAATTCAAAATCTGTAACCCATACGGATCAAGTTGATCCGTATGGTTTACACGAATCAACTTGATCCGTATGTTGAAATTACACATGCGGATCAAGTCACTCACCCAGCAACACCGCATACCTGGTGTACCTCCGATGACGAACCAACCACTGCAACAATCACCACCGACCCGTAACACTTTCACCACCACCGAAGCGGCACCTCTCTCAACAATGAAAAACCAACACCAAAAGGAGAAAGCAAAGAAGAAAGCAAACGAACCTTAAATGAAAAAAAAGCTTAAACATAAACTTAAAAACAAAGAAGAAGGTGTAGGGGCATTTAAGGAATTATAAATAATTGTTGGGTGCACAAGCAATAACGCTGGTGCACCTAGCATCACCCATAACAAAGGGGGAATGCAACTAGATTCTTGGTGGACCCAATGCAAATAGGAATATGGCAAAGAATGCATTGGATTTTGAGTGCCATAATCCATCCTTCGGCAAAGGTTCTACCAATGTTACAGGAAACAATGAATCTATTTCAAGGAACAATAGCTTCAAAAGAACTTCAAATAGTGATTCTTTTGCTGCTAGTGACAACAATGAATTTAGCTAGAGAACATCTGATATATATGCCATAAAATCTACATTTGCAAGACCATGGATTATATTGATCATGGTACAAGATATCAGCCATGAGTTCACAGATAATCCCTTCTTTTAACAACGGTCTTGATGATAACATGGGTTTTGGCTGGAAGCATGACTAAAACAACTTGGCCATGTAATTGGCATATCTTGTTGAAGTGTTTATTTTATCATCTTTGTATAGGATGCTTGGTAATTTTATCTAAGTAAAGTTTGGCTAAGAATGTTGACTCCTATAATTTTTATGGGGGCACCGTAGAACAAAGTTATGGGGGTAGAAGTATAATTCTTAACTTTGTAAATTTAAGTTTTTTGGTGGGTAGATATATAATTTTATAAAGCTGGAAGCAATTATATTGACCCTCATTCATAGATTGATCCATTAAGCCCGCAAATCTTTCGAAAACGAGCATTTTTTAAAATCCGCATAACTATATTAAGTTTTTGAGTTTGATCGTTCAACCTACTAGTTTAGCAAACTTTATCTACGGACTTACGAACTACTTGTGTAATCCGCCTAAGTCCAATGTGCAATTATTGTTATGTTAAGATTTTTTATCTTTAATTTAGGTTATTAATAATGTTATGTTTAAAATGTTGATATATTTTAATGTGATACATTTTAGCTTAAAAAATGAAGTTATTTTTTCTTTTAATTTTATTCGTTTTTCACTTTTTAAAAACATTTTTTTACTATAAAAAAATGTTTTTTCAAATTACTATTTGGGTATGTGAATTGACCCATTTATTTGCAAATTTTTGTGGGCTGGATACAGATCTTGAAAAAATAACCATTTCTTTCGAATAAGTTCATTTTCTCCATTTGCGGACTAGTAAGTTAACGCCTTTTCATTCATGGTCTTTATAAGTTCATTTTTCTGATTTTAATCCATGTAAGTTAGCATTTTTTTTTCATTTTGATTCCTAAAGGTTTTTTTGTTCATTTTTAGTCCTAAGTTTGTGCCTTTTCAATTTAATTGTCATTTTAAAATACTAATTTTTTTCATTTATAATCTCATAAGTTCGCGTTTATAGGGATTAAAATTAAAAAAAACAAAAATTAATCTATATTTAAAATGAGCAAAATATCTTATAGAGACTAAAATTGAAAAAAACAAAAACTTAGATTTGAGAGATTAAAAATGAAAAATTTTCTTACAGGAGCCAAAAGTATAAATTTACATGGATAATAAACATATTTAAGTTTTTTTTATTTTAATAATTACCAAAAAATTGTATTGGTACCCTTAATATTTTCCCCGGATGACCATTATGCATTTTCTTTTGGATAAATAATCACTTTTGTTTCCGAAAGTGTAACAAATATATCCAGTCATTAACTTTCGTTCATCACTATTAATAAAATAACATATGTGTCATAGAGAGATGAATTTGTCACTGAAATGATTGTCAACGTGGTCATGCTAACTAAATTGGCCGAAAATGTCAGTAAAGTACCATTTTGGACGAAAATGTCAGTAATTTTTTGTTGAACGAAAATGTCAATATTTTTTATTGGAGGAAAATGTTAATACTTTTTTAACCTAAAATTTAGTACGTTTCATTGGACCAAAATGTCAATAAGTTAATATTATTGGACAAAAATGTCAACAATTTTTTTATTGGACCTAAATATTAGTATGTTTCTATTGGACTAATTTGTTAGATCCAAAATTTCGTTTCATTTAAGGGTAAAATATAATTTTAGGATAAATTTTCTTCATTTTTTATCGTTACAAGCATAGCATTACAATAATCACTTAAAAAATATATTGGTAAATATAATTTAAAACAAACATAATAATAATGATAATATTGATTATCAATCATAATTTGTCTGTCATAATAAAAATTATCCAAAATAAATATTATAATAGTATACCAATCATTATAAATTTTTCCAAATTGTAATAATTAGTCACAATCTATTGTAAATAAAAGATAAATATATCTCATATTTCACTTCTTTGAATCTTAACTATTTTATTAATGGTGACAGACATAAGTTAACGACCAGATATATTTGCTCCACTCTTTACACTTTTGGGAACTAAATTTTGTATTTTCATCCTACAGGGACGCATTTGTCACGAATTATACATTTTGGGACAAAAGGGACTATTTACTCAGTCCTATTCCGAGAGAATAAGAAGACGAAAAGTTAAGAAAATATTATATGACAAATATGTCCATATGTTGACAATTAGGGATGACCATATTGGTAATCATTTCAATGATAAATTTGTCCCTCTACGCCACATAAGCTATTTTATTAACAGTGATGGAGGGAAGTTAATTGCTAGATATATTTGTTACACTTTTTATACTTTCAAGGACTAAATTTTGTATTTTCATATTTCAAGAACGTATTTTTTAGTAAATTATTCCTTCAAAGACAAAAATAACTATTTACTCTTCTTAATAAGTAGGTGTGTGCTCGATTGTGAAGAAGAAAAAATAATGAAAAAAATTAAAAAATATTTAAAATAAATTTAGAAAATTAAAAGAGATGTAAGACCATCTTATTCTTTTGAAAATTTCTTTTCTCTTCTCATCAATTTCTTAACAATCAAATCCACCATAAACACGAAACCAAACAAAGCAGTACCAAATCCCAATTCAGTGTCGTTGTGTATGGAAGGTTCAAACACTTTTACCACATAATTATACTTTTAGTCTCTAAAATTTGAAATAAATTTATTTTTTGTCTCTGAAATTGAAAAAATATTTCGATCTCTTAAATTTTAAAAAATAAGTTTTTAATTTTCTAAGAAAGATAACTTTTATTTTTTTTTAACCTACCCGCATTTGATAACATTTGACACGTGTTTACTTTTGTAATATTTTTAATAAAGCTGTTTGACTTCTGAGACTAAAAATATGTTTTTTTAAAAAAAATTTGAGAGACTATTCTTTTTTTTTTAATTTGGGAACAAAAATAAATTTATTTTAAATTTCAAAGACTAAAACATAATTAACCTTATTTTTTATGTCTAAAGATTATTTTAAAGCTAAATAGCTAACTAGTGCACAAATAAAAATATTTTTTAATTAAACCGTTTATTTTTTAAAATATAAAATAAAAATGATAAGAAATAACACTTCTTAATGTCATGGTGAAGTAACATGTTTTACAATCACCATAACACCACAGTATCCCATGGTGCAATTCTTTTTATATAAAAAAAATTATATAACATGTTAATATACCGTTTAAAAATAAGTATATGGTTCCAATATATGCCCGCCATTTTTTTTATAGGTCTACTGGTCTTATAATTTCTAATTTTTTCAGTAACACTATTAACCGTAAAAAGGCTCGAGTCCAATACCGGATAAAATATAAATTTAAGAATTATGTACTAGAAAAGTAGTATACAGTAACAATCAATAAAAATCAATATTAATATAATTTTTTAAATAATTGTTATAAAAGTGTAACAAATTTATTATACAAGATAATAAGTAATAGAATCATAATATAACAACTGTTTACATCATCATTGCATGATGAATTTACTCATAAAATATATACATCAAAATATATAAGTTGATACTTCATATACACATCAGTTCACTTCTAATTTGCATATCTTAATTTTGTTCCGATGTTTGTGAGTAGTCACTATGCTGGCAAGGAGGTAACCATGGCATTTCGAGGAGGAGAGACTTATAACAAGGTTTTTGGTCGTGTATTTGCTTATTTTAACAATGTTTCAAGAGAGGATGATAGACTATCCGGTTAGGAATTCTATAATTCCTAATTAATTTATTAATGTGGGCTACTTATTATATTACAATATTTATATTTTTTTGGGTCCAATATGAGTGATTGAATTTGGTAATCCTGTTAGATTATCATCAAAGAATTAATATGGGCTTAATAAGCGAAAATTACTTTATCCCGTTAAAGAATAATGAAAACTCTAACCGGATAAAAACCTAAAGCACAATTGTCTTCTCTCTGTTTGACGACAAAACAAAGGTCTCAACAAAGGAAAACCGTGATTTGGTTAAGGAAGATTACCAAACCAATTGCTCCATATAATTGTTAATTCCGTTGCGTACTATAAATCCAGGTATTCTTCATAACCCCTCTTAATAATCTAACATAATGCGTTCCTGGTAGTTATTGTTATTTTATAAGAATCCCCTAAAATTCTAACAAGTGGTATCAGAACCACCATTACTGTTAGATTATTAGGAATTAAAGTTGTTTGGTTTGTGTTATACCTATGTTGCTTTGTTATGTGAACCCTAATTTTATTTTGGAATTTTTTATCACTTGATTAAAAATTGTGATTGCGAGTCTAGACGTTTTTTCAATCACGCTAAGTCATGTGTTCACGGTTATGCATTGTGATTACATGAGAATTTTCTTTCACTCAGTAATTGTTGGCTTGTTATTCTTGTTATATTGGTTGTTATTTGTGAAACAAAACACATGCTATGTCATGACATGATATACATGACTTTACATGCATGTTTTTTTGGCTTTATTAATTCACATGATATACATGCCTTTATGTTGCATATCATACATGGTCATTGTCATGCCTCAAGTTACAAAAATTAAAGCATTTGCTTTCATCCGAGAGAATAAAATGTTAGTTTTTTTGTTTATTGTCTTTATGAATTGTGTATATGATTTATGTTTTCGCATATACAAATCCAGTATTATATTTGGGTGCAAATTTAGCCATTACAAACCCTCTCCTTTTTGTGTCGGGTGATTTTGATTAAATTAATTGAAACAATATGTCACCAAAAGAAATCTCTATTGCATAAATTAATTTAATCGGAATTGCATAGATATTAGTATGAAATTATATGATTATGTTCGGCTCAAAGTAAAACGCAATTTGGCCAAATAATATTGTACATGTGATAATAAATGTGTAACAATTATAAGATATTTTTCATGTGAATAATAGTCAGTCCAAATAAAGACTATTATTCGACATAATTTGATCATTGCATTGAAAGTATCAATCACTAATTAATTTAATTTATGGTCCAAAGACTATGAAATAATGTTGTGTTGGATATCTTGTGACAGGTTTATTATGTGAACTATTTTGCACATGTCATGTTATATATATTTTAATAACTTGTTGGCTTATCTGTGAGCATGTGATTTTTTTTATTATTCAGTTTATGTTGCTATACTGAATCAGACAAATTTTAAGGTCAAGAAAGAAGATATAAAAATTGTTCTCGCATGTATGGATTTGGATTTGGCACTGAGAATGAAATGACTCACTTCTACTTCAGAAACCTCTAATGAGGTAAAAATTGAGAAATAAGACTATTCCAATCGAATGTGCGTGCATTATGATCATGAAGTGCTCTATTCCAAAGGTGTTTTGGGAATCTATTTCTGAGGGTGAAAATGCAAAGATATTTCTTGAGGAAATTGAACAATATTTTGCCAAAAGACGAGAAGACAAAGACGAGTAACCTTTTGGCTAAACTCATCTCCATGAAGTTTAAGGGCAAAAGTAATATAAGGGAGTACATAATGGAAATGTCTAAGTTGACATCAAAACTAAAAGCACTTAAGCTAGAGCTTGGTGAAGAGCTATTCATACATTCAGTTTTGATCTCACTTCCTGCACACTTTGGGCAATTCAAAGTGAGCTATAACACTCAGAAGGACAAATGGTCCCTTAATGAGCTTATATCTCATTGTGTGCAAGAAGAAAAGAGGCTGCATAGACAAATCTAAAAGTGTTTAGTTAAGCTCAACCTCTCAAAATAAGACAAGAAAGAAAACTAAGGGTGCTTCGGAAGGGTCTTCTCAGCAAGAGAAATAAACGAAATGCGAAGGATTTAGGGAGAAGTCTGGACACAATGAAGAAATAGTGTCCAAAGTATGCTGCATGGTGAGTAAATAAAGGTAAATCTATTTCTCTTATCTGCTCTGAAGTTAATTTAGCTTTTGTACCTAAAGATACTTATGGGTAGATTCTGGTGCTACTACTCACGTAAGTGTCAACGACGATAAGAGGGTTGCGGTGGAGGCTATAGGAACTTCTAGATTACAATTGAAAACAAGATTTTATTTGGATTTATTTGATACTTTTGTTGTACCGTCTTTTAGACGGAATTTGATTTCAATTTCTAGTTTGGACAAATTTGGTTTTTCTTGTTCATTTAGAAATAATGAAGTTAGTCTCTACTAAAATTTAAATTTAAATTTGATTGGTTCTGATTCTTTAATTGATAATCTATATATGCTAGATGCTATTTGTTCTTATGATGAAATACCGCAAACAAACTGAAGTGGTACAAAGTGAAAATTAAATGAGAATTCAGCCACTTTATGACACAAATGCTTAGGTCATATGTCTAAACAAAATTCAGAGACTCGTGTCGAATAAAATTCTTGAACCTTTAGATTTATCAGACTTTGAAGTTTGTATTGAATGCATAAAGGGAAAACGAACAAACATGAGGAAATTAGGTGCCGAAAGAGCTAAAGACGTCTTGGAACTAGTACATACTAACATTTGTGGTCTTTTTCCAACACCTCCTTAGAATGGACAACACTATTTT
The DNA here is from genome assembly GCF_004193775.1 of Glycine soja. Taxonomy (NCBI): domain Eukaryota; kingdom Viridiplantae; phylum Streptophyta; class Magnoliopsida; order Fabales; family Fabaceae; genus Glycine; species Glycine soja. The sequence goes on from NC_041009.1 coordinate 37,079,428, forward strand.
ATCTCGTTCATAGATGACTACTCTAGATACAATTACCTATATTTGATACATGAGAAGTCTTGGAAAGAAAATTAAGGATGAAGTTGAACTTCAACTTGGAAAGAAAATTAAGGCTATCAAATTTTGACCGTGGTGGTAAGTACTATGGTAGATATGATGGATCAGGAGCACAACATCCCAGACCTTTTGCATTTTTTCTCGGAGAATGTGGAATTGTTCTGCAATACACTATGTCAGGCAAACATAGCATGAATGGTGTAGCATAATGACAAAATCAAACTCTTAAGGATATAGTGAGAAGTATGGTTAGTTATTCTTCTTCGCCAAAGTTGCTTTGGGGAGAAGCCTTAAAGACCTCAGCTTACATCCTTAATAGGGTGTCAAGTAAAGCAATTAACAAAACCCCTTATGAACTTTGGACTAGCAAAAGGCCAAGCATTAAACACTTGCATATTTGGGATTGTTCGACTAAGACACGGTCTTGTAAACTGCATGAAAGAAAGCTTGATTCAAGAATAGTTAACTTTTATTTTGTTGGCTATGTCGAACGCTCTCGGGGCTAAAATTTTTACGATCCGACTTTAAGATTCTTTTTTGAAACAGGAAATGAGAGATTTCTTGAGGAAGTTAAGTTTGGGAAGGAAGAGAACATAAGGAATATTGTCTTTGAGGAAGAACTTGTTATTGACAGTGCTCAAGTCCCCATACCTATTACTGTTCAAGAAACAACTCCAGTAATAGAAAACAATGTTCTAATTATTGTTGATGACATTGTTCAAGAACAAGACAACAATGAGGTTCTCCCTCAAATACCTATACAACAATCTCAAGAAGTGTCATTAAGGAGATCTGTTAGAGAGAGAAGAAGTTCAATCCCATATGATTATATTATCTTTCTCCAAGAACATGAGGATGACATTGGTTTAATAGAGGATGATGCAATCAACTTTTATCAAGCTATGCGTAGTTCTAACTCTCAAAATTAGATCGATGCCATGAAGGATGAGATGAAATCTATGCAAGATAATGATGTTTGGAATCTTGTCGAATTGCCTAAAGGTGTGAAACCTATTGGTTGCAAATGGATATTTAAAACCAAAAGGGATTCAAAAGGCAATGTCGAGAGATATAAGGCTCATCTAGTCGCTAAAGGTTTTAGTCAAAAGGAAGGCATTGACTATAAATAAACCTTTTCTCCAGTACCTTCAAAGGATTCCTTTAGAACAATAATGAAACTGGTAGCTCTTTTTGATTTAAAGCTACATCAAATGGATGTTAAGACTGTGTTTCTAAATGGTGACATTGAAGAAACGATTTATATGGTGCAACCAGAAAACTTTGTATCAGGCGACTTAAAGTCTATGATTTGCAAACTAAATAAATCCATCTATGGTATAAAACAAATTTCCCATCAATGGTATTACAAGTTCCATTAAGTCATTACCTTGTATGGTTTTGAGGCAAATGCAGTTGATGATTGTGTATATCATAAGCCCAGTGAGAGTAAATACTTATTCTTGGCATTGTATGTCAATGATATACTGCTTGCTAGTAGCGATATAGGCTTATTACAAGAGACTATAAAATTTCTAACGAAAAATTTTGAAATGAAAAATCTTAGGGAAGCCTCTTTTGTGTTAGGTATTAAGATACTAAGAGATCGCTCTCAAGGTATCTTAAGGTTGTCACAAGAGAGATATATCAATAATATCCTAGATAAATTTAGCATGAAAGATAGTAAACCAAGAGATACCCCGATTGCCAAAATAGACAAATTTATGTTGGACAAGTGGCCTCAGATATCTTAAGAAGGGGGGGTTGAATTAAGATATTACAACTTATTTCCCCAATTAAAAATTCTATTTCACTTTCTATTCAAGTTATAAATTCCCTTAATAATGAATTTCTTAAATATTGATTCAAATAGAACAATTTGAATATGAATATAAAACAATAATAAATAAAGGAGTTTAAGGGAAGAGAAAATGCAAACTCAGATTTATACTGGTTCGGCCACACCCTTGTGCCTACGTCCAGTCCCCAAGCAACCCACTTGAGAGTTCCACTATCTTGTAAAATCCTTTTACAAGTTCTAAACACACAAGGACAACCCTTCCTTTGTGTTTAGAATTTTTTCACAACAAGAGACCCTCGGTCTCTTAATCCCTTTACAGAATGAAGAAGAAGAAAAGAAGAAATCTCTCTTGAAAGAGATATATTGAACAATTTGAGCACTCAAAAATTCCTTATTGAATCACAAGTAATTTGACCAAGGAATTTGTAAGAGGATAAAACAATTTTGCTTTATAAGAGGATAAGACTTTTTTTGTTCTGAAAAACTCTTAGCAAATTCGTGTCTCAAGTCACATATATATAGGCCTTTGATAGCCATTCAAGAACCACATAAAAAGATGTGACTGTTGAGAATATTTTCTGAAAATCTGCTCTGGTAATCGATTACAGTATATGTGTAATCGATTACAAGCTTTAAAATTTGAATTAAAACGTTCAGAAACTGCTGGTAATCGATTACCATATATGTGTAATCGATTACACAGTGCAAATTTTGAATTCAAATTTTAATAGTTGTTGTAAATCAGTTTTGGTCACTGGTAATCGATTATATCCTCTGGTAATCGATTACCAGAGAGTAAATTTGTTTGAAAAAGACTTTTTAACTTAAATTTTTTGGCCAAACCTTTTGCTACTTCAATTGGAATTCCCTTCCTATTTAATATACCCTTTCTAAGACTCTAGAGACTGTCTTGATCATCCATCTTGAATATCTTTAATTTCTTTGTCTTGAATAAGGCTTTGAGACGCATGTGAACCTTTGACATCATCAAAACATTCAGATCAAAACATTCAGCTTGATCCTTTGTCTACAATCTCCCCCTTTTTGATGATGACAATCCCTGAAATCAAGACAAGCTATATACAAGATGATAGCACGTTCATACAACCCTTACTCCCCCTATCTTTTGGCATGTATGCCTAACTTTACTTAATAATAAATTTCTAATTGATTTCTACCCCAAGCTCTCTCAAGTTCTCTCCCCCTTTGGCAACATCAAAAAGAACTAAGCAACACAATCAAAATTCAAACAGAGCCAAACATTAAACCAAAATAAATCCATACATTGTCATAACCAACCAAAGCAAAGTCCAGAAATATAATAATAGTGCAAGAGTACGATAACTAGTGCAACAAAAAGCCAAATACACGGCGATCAAAACAAAGTACCAATAATACTTAATTACTAATAAAACTTAGTCATAATAATAATAACAATGAATCTAAGAGGATGATGGAGGCGGTGGTGGTGGATCAAAGCAAGTACGGATGAAGGAGACATCTTCTTCAACTTGTGTGAGGCGAATATCCATGCCGGCAAAGCGTGTATCCAATGAGTCAAAACGTTCACCAACATAAGAACAAAGACCTCGTAATTCGGTAAGGACTTCATTCAGGAGTGCTGAATCTTCACGCTGAGGAGGAGGTGAAGGAGTACGCTCATCTTGAGGAGGGAGTGCGTCTTTCTTCAGCCATTGACCATTCCGATCCTTACGGTAACCAAAGGAAGTCACAGCACCAGCACCAATTGCAAAGGATCGCTTGACTTGAACAAATGGCTCATCATCAAGCGGAATTTGAAAATGACGCAGAAACAAAGCTATCAACTGTGGATAAGGTAGAGGTGCATTGGCCCGTAATGCCTTATGCATTCGGTACCGAACCAAATAGGCCCAGTCGATCTGACGACCGGTGAGAAAAGCCCACATCAAAATCAAATCCTCCTCAGAGGCTTGTGCTAAATTTGAAGACCGGGGAAGTAAAATTCTAACAATTATATAGTGCATGATGCGATTATCAAAAGTTAATGATTCGGCCAGCAATCTATCGGTCATTTCAGCCTGATCACTGCAGACCATGCGGCGAGCATCATGACTAGAATAATCAAATTTCCAGTCATCAACAATGGTGCCCTCAAAAGGTGCACCTTGACTGGGTAAATGAGTTAAAGAAAAGAATAAAGACTAATCAATGATCATAGGAATACCATGCACCTCAGAGGAAATAATGTCATCTTGAATTTTCAAATTGCAGTAGAAGACCTTTACAAGTTCAGGATAATGTGGCAATTTTAATGACATGAAATTAACAAGGCCAGAATTTTGAAACACTTGATAGCAATCAAACGTTTCATCATTAAAAAACTCTACATCTAGGTACTTAGGGTCTAAGATGATCCTAGAAGAAAATTGAGAGAGGTACCGTAGACGCTGATCATCAGAAGAAAACAATGTAGATGATCTTGGAGATGATAAAGATGGATGAATAGGTGTTGTGGATGCTTCAGATGGTCCGTGGCGGCGATGGGCAGCAGCAGCAGCGGTGGAGGATGATCCCTTTCTCTTCTTCGATGGCTCTTCCATTTGATGAAGTTTTAGTGGATTTTAATCAGTGGAAGTCAAAGAGGAATGAAAAAGAGGAAGATTGGGCTTTACGGGACGTGATTTGGTGAAGAATTGAGTGAGATTCGAAGATTTGAAGTTTTAGGTATGAAGGAGGCGTGAGAGGAGGCCGTAGCTGCGCAGCAGCTCTGATTTCGTGAGTATTTATAGACAAGGACGAGTTGTAATCGATTACAAGGCTTGGTAATAGATTACAAGAGTAATGAGCCTTCTGGTAATCGATTACAGGATGTTGTAATCGATTATAGGCTGTCTGTTCTTGTGTAATCGATTACAATGGATGGTAATCGATTACCAGAACATAACCTAGGCTAGTTTCTAAAAAAAAATATCTATGTCTATTCTAAACACATCTAATATGATTAATCATCACTACTAATGCACTTTAAATCAATCATTCAACTATACAGCACACAGGAATACATAAATTCTATCATAATAACAAGAATTTAAGCAAAATTAATCAAAGTAACATATAAACAATCAATCATAAGAGTAAATTAATCAATCAATCATAAAACTTTACCTATCCAAATCACTAAGGTCTAAAAGTCCTAATTCTCTTCTTATTGAAAAGAATATATCCTTTGTGAGAGGATTTGTAAAGATATCAGCAAGCTGATTCTTTGTATCAACAAACTCTAGCAAACAATCTCCCTTTAGAACATGGTCTCTTAGAAAATGGTGCCTAATTTCTATATGTTTCATTCTAGAATGTTGTACAGGGTTTTAGGATAGATTTATGGCACTAGTATTATCACACCTAATAGGTATACGATCAAGAAGGATACCATAGTCAGATAATTGTTGCTTCATCCATAAAATCTGTGCACAACAACTGCCGGCAGAAATATATTCCGCTTCTGCAGTGGATAAAGCAACACTGTTTTGTTTCTTACTATGCCATGAGACAAGAGCGGATCCAATGAATTGGCAAGTTCCACTTGTGCTTTTTCTATCAGTTTTAGATCCGGCAAAGTCAGAATCAGAATATTCTATTAAGTTACATGTTGAGTTCTTAGGATACCATAATCCTAAATTTATTGTACCTAATAGATATCTCATGATTCTCTTAACTACACTCAAATGTGATTGTTTGGGGTTGGATTGAAACCTAGCACACATGCATACACTAAACATAATATCAGGTCTACTAGCAGATAAATAGAGAAGAGATCCGATCATACCTCGATACTGTTTCATGTCTATAGATTGACCAGATTCATCTTTATCTAAGTAACAGCTAGTGCTCATCGGTGTAGCCATGTGTTTTGCACTTTCCATCCCAAATGTTTTGATCAATTCCTTGCAGTACTTAGATTGATTGATGAATATACCTTCTTGAGTTTGCTTGATTTGTAATCCCAGGAAGTACTTTAGTTCTACCATCATTGACATTTCAAATTCACTTTGCATATCAAGGGAAAACTCCTTGCACAATGAATCATTAGTGGATCCAAAAATTATATCATCAACATATATTTGAACCAACAAAATATCATTATGCTTTCTCTTTATGAATAATGTGGTATCCACTTTTCCTCTAGAAAATTCTTTTTCTAAGAGAAAATTACTTAAACGTTCATACCACGCCCTAGGGGCTTGTTTCAAACCATTTTCAAACCATAAAGAGCCTTTCGCAATTTATAAACATGATTTGGTTTATCTGGGATTTCAAAGCCTGGGGGTTGTTCAACATATACTTCTTCTTGAATTAAACCATTTAGAAAAGCACTTTTAACATCCATTTGATAGAGTTTAAAATTCATTATGGATGCATATGCTAAGAGCATTCTAATTGGCTTCTAATCTTGCAACTGGAGCATATGTTTCTTCATAGTCTATTCCCTCTTCTTGATTATACCCTTTTGCTACTAACCTAGCCTTATTTATAATAATTATGCCATGTTCATCTAATTTATTTCTAAAAACCCATTTTGTTCCTATGATAGGATAATTTTCAGGTTTTTCTACCAATTTCCACACATTGTTTCTTTCAAATTGATTCAGTTCTTCTTGCATGGAAATGATCCAGTTATCATCTATTATGGCTTCTTTTATATTTTTAGGTTCAATCATAGATACAAAAGCCATATTATTGCATAAATCTTTAAGAGAATGTCTAGTTGTTACCCCTTTTGATATATCACCAATAATGTTGTCGAGGGGATGATCTCTTGAGGCTTTCCATTCTCTTGAAAGTTCATTATTTGCTCTAACTTCATTATCTTGAGAATCTTCATTGCTTCCTTCATCTTTTTCTTTAGAGTCATTTCCATGAATATGTGTATCTTCTAAGGAATCTGAAATATCATCTAAAAAATCCTTCCTTGGAAGAATGGCATTAGACTCATCAAAGGAAACATGTATAGACTCTCAATTGTCATTGTTATTTTATTATATATTCTATAAGCTTTACTATGCAGAGAATATCCAAGGAAAATACCTTCATCTAACTTAGCATCAAATTTTCCTAAGTTATCTTTTCCATTATTCAATACAAAACATTTACAACCAAAGATATGAAGATGTGAGATGTTTGGTTTTCTGCCATTGAACAATTCATATGGAGTTTTCTTTAAAATGGGTCTTATTAGAGCCCTATTTAAAATATAGCATGCAGTGTTAACGGCTTCAGCCCAAAAGTATTTTGGAAGAGGAGTATCATTTAATAAAGTTCTAGCAATCTCTTCCAAAGATCTATTTTTCCTTTCAACAACACCATTTTGTTGAGGGGTTCTTGGTGCAGAAAAGTTATGCTCAATCCCATGCTTATCACAAAATAATTCAAATTCTTTATTTTCAAACTCACCCCCATGATCACTGCTAATAGATATAATCTTGAGATTTTTCTTATTTTGAATGATTTTTGCAAGTTTTCTAAATGCTTGAAATGCATCATTCTTATGAGTGATAAAAAGAGTCCATGTGTATCTAGAATAATCACCAACTATAACAAGAGCATAGTAACTTCCTCCAAAACTCATGATTCTAGAAGGACCAAACAAATCCATATGTAGTAATTGTAAGGGTTGAGTAGTTGAAACAATATTTTTAGATTTGAAAGAAACTCTAGTTTGTTTTCCCTTTTGACATGCATCACATAGCCTATCTTTTTCAAATATTAGTTTTGGCAAACCAACAACTAAATCTTTTGATATTAATCTATTTAAGTGTTCCATGTTTATATGTGCAATCCGTTTATGCCACAACCATGGATCATCATCTTTACTAAGAAAACATTGATTATTATCTAGTTTTTGACTTAAATCTATCATGTAAACATTGTTGACTCTAAACCCTATATGCTTTATATTCGTATCATGTTTATGTTCAATGACACACTTTTGAGAATCAAATGATACCAGATAGCCTTTGTCACATAATTGACTCACACTAAGCAGACTATGTTTAAGACCTTCAACAAGTAGAACATTTTCAATGGAGGTTGAAGCATTTGTACCTATTTTTCCAACTCCAAGAATTCTACCTTTGTTATTGTCACCATAAGTTACATGTCCGCTTTTCTTGGGAGAGATATGTGTGAATTTTGATTCATCTCCCGTCATATGTTTTGAGCATCCGCTATCTATGTACCACTTTTTCCTCAAGGGTTCCTACAAAATCAAGGTTGTGACTTAGGTACCCAAATTTTATTGGGTCCTTGTGTGTTAGTATGAATAAAGGATCCTTTTGGAACCCAAATCATTTTAATATTGTTACAATTTCTTCTAAAATAGCATGTAGATGTGCCATGCCCTTTTCTTCCACAGTAAAAACATGTGATAGAACTAGAATTATATTTTTGTGTGGAAGTAGAGAAGTTTTTATGAAATTTTTGTTGTTTTTCAGATTTATATCCTAGTCCAGCCTTATTAGAGACATGTCTTTGTTTTCCTAATATGACATCTAAATTATTTTTACTATAAGAGAATTTTGCAAGTGAGTTTTTCAACTCTTTGATTTTTTTTTCATACTTTTCACAACAACTACAAGAATCTGACATTTTCTTGTTAGAAATAGTAGAAATATGAACTTTTTCATTTGTTTTAGAAATTGAGACTTGATTTCTAAGATGATCTAATTCTTTGTTTAATTTTGAAATTTCATTTTCTAAATTTGAAATTGTTTTCTTTGAAGATGAAACTAACTTTGCAAGTTTAATTGACTCTTTATGCAGATCAGCAAATGCATCTTGCAATTCATCAAAAGAAATAGATAAGTTGTTTGAAGATGTTACCTCTTCATCACTTTCATAACTTTTAGCCATAAAGCAGAGGTTTATTTCTTCATTTTCTGAATCTTCAGAAGATTCCATATCGTTTTCATCCCATGTAATGTATGCTTTCTTCAATTTCTTTTCATTGATATTTTTCTTTTCAGACTTCTCCATCTTTTTCTTGAAGATGGGACAATCAACCCTCAGATGTCCAGGTTGATTGCACTCAAAGCATTTTAGAGTAGAGGATGAAGTTTTTGTCCTTCTTTTAGGTTTAAAATTGGGTCGCTTTTGATTTCCTCTAACTCTCAGGAACTTGTTGAATCTTTTTACAAAAAGACTAATATCTTCATCATTATCCAAGTCAATTGAATCTTCTTTATCACTGTCTTCTTGGATTGCAGATGAGGCTTTAAGAGCGATTCCCTTCTTCTTCTTATCAGTTTCTTCATGTTGATTTAATCTCAATAATTCCATTTCATGCTCCTGCAATTTTCCAAATAACGTAGCAAGAGACATACTAGACAAATCTTGAGATTCTGTGATGGCTGTTACCTTTGGTTGCCATTCTCTATTAAGACATCTTAAAACTTTATTTACTAGATCTTCATTTTGAAAAGTTTTTCCTAGAGATGGAAGATGATTAACTATGTGTGTGAATCTCTTTTGCATGTCTTGTATACTTTCATTTATATTCATCCTAAAAAGTTCATATTCACGAGTTAAAGTGTTTATCCTAGATCTTTTAACATCTGTTGTGCCTTCATGTGTTACTTGTAGTGTATCCCACATATCTTTAGCACTTTTACAATTTGAAACCCTAAAGTATTCATCTATTCCTAGGGCAGATGTAATAATATTTTTGGCCTTTAAATTATATTGTACTAATCTTCTTTCTTCCTCAGTCCAGTCTGCTCTAGGTTTTTCTATTGTTGCACTTCCGGCTATTATAGAGGGAACATAAGGTCCTTGTTCTATGGCTTCCCAAATATTTAAATCTATTGCCTCTATAAAGATTTGCATGCAGGTTTTCCAGTAGTGGTAACCCACTCCATTAAAGATAGGAGGTCTATTTATAGAATTTCCCTCGGGAAACAAGTAGTTTGATGAGGCCATAATTCTTGAAGCTTCTAAACTTTATACAAGAATGAAGCTCTGATACCACTTGTTAGACAAGTGGCCTCAGATATCTTAAGAAGGGGGGTTGAATTAAGATATTACAACTTATTTCCCCAATTAAAAATTCTATTTCACTTTCTATTCAAGTTATAAATTCCCTTAATAATGAATTTCTTAAATATTGATTCAAATAGAACAATTTGAATATGAATATAAAACAATAATAAATAAAGGAGTTTAAGGGAAGAGAAAATGCAAATTCAGATTTATACTGGTTCAGCCACACCCTTGTGCCTACGTCCAGTCCCCAAGCAACCCGCTTGAGAGTTCCACTATCTTGTAAAATCCTTTTACAAGTTCTAAACACATAAGGACAACCCTTCCTTTGTGTTTATAATTTTTTCACAACAAGAGACCCTCGGTCTCTTAATCCCTTTTCAGAATGAAGAAGAAGAAAAGAAGAAATCTCTCTTGAAAGAGATATATTGAACAATTTGAGCACTCAAAAATTCCTTATTGAATCACAAGTAATTTGGCCAAGAAATTTGTAAGAGGATAAAACAATTTTGCTTTATAAGAGGATAAGACTTTTTTTGTTCTGAAAAACTCTTAGCAAATTCGTGTCTCAAGTCACATATATATAGGCCTTTGATAGCCATTCAAGAACCACATAAAAAGATGTGACTGTTGAGAATATTTTCTGAAAATCTGCTCTGGTAATCGATTACAGTATATGTGTAATCGATTACAAGCTTTAAAATTTGAATTAAAACATTCAGAAACTGCTGGTAATCGATTACCATATATGTGTAATCGATTACACAATGCAAATTTTGAATTCAAATTTTAACAGCTGTTGTAAATCAGTTTTGGCCACTGGTAATCGATTACATCCTCTGGTAATCGATTACCAGAGAGTAAATTTGTTTGAAAAAGACTTTTTAACTTAAATTTTTTGGCCAAACCTTTTGCTACTTCAATTGGAATTCCCTTCCTATTTAATATACCCTTTCTAAGACTCTAGAGACTGTCTTGATCATCCATCTTGAATATCTTTAATTTCTTTGTCTTGAATAAGGCTTTGAGACGCATGTGAACCTTTGGCATCATCAAAACATTCAGCTTGATCCTTTGTCTACAATTTAGTCTCAAAAAATGCCCCAATAATGACCTTGAAAGAACAAAGATGCAAAAGATTTCTTATGCGTCAGCAGTAGGAAGTCTAATGCACGCTCAAGTTTGCACCCGTCCTGATATAGCATTTGTGGTAGGAGTTCTGGGCAGATATTTGAGTAATCTTGGAATGCAACATTGTAAAGCAGTAAAACGTGTGATGCTTTACCTAAAGAGAACAAAAGGATACATGCTCTCTTATCAAAATTCAATGAATTTGGAAATCATTGGGTACTCAGACTCTGATTTTGCTGCATGTCAAGACAACAAACACTCCACATCTGGATACATATTTATATTGGCTGAAGGAGCTATCTCTTTAAAGTCTACTAAACCGACTCTCGTAGCTTCTTCAACCATGGTTGCGGAGTTCATTGCTTGTTTTGAGGCTTCCAACCATGGGATATGGCTGAGAAATATTGTCACTAGTTTGCATGTGGTGGATGGCATTGAAAGACCATTGAAAATTTATTGTGACAATAAATTGGTAGTTCTTTAATCCAACAACAATAAAAGTACAATCAAATCAAAGTTTATTGGCATCAAGTTTTTGGTTGTTAAGAAAAGAGTTAAGAATAAACAAATTTCCATAGAACATTTAAGGACTAATGATATGCTAGTTGACTCACTCACGAAAGGTTTGGTACCTAAAGTTTTTCATGAGCACATTGCTCATATGGGTGTGGTTCCTTATAGCATCTTAGTTTAATGGGAGTCTCATTTATGTTCTATGTTTTATGTTTTTTTAGATATTTGTATAGATTGAATTTTCTATATAATAAAGTTAAAGTTTATCATTTCATTATGAGCTTGTTTTGTTTGCAATATTTATGTTGTGTTTGGATTGATCTCTATAAATAATAAAATTTAGACTAGTTGGAAATGAACATGAATAAGATCAAATTACATGTTATTTTCATGCCGCTTATCCATATTTGATATATGTCATCAAGTATATGTGACATTCGTGATCATTATAGCTCAATCATGTTAGATAGTGATGAAAACTGGCACAGTTCTGTGTTATTATATAAGATGGACCAGATTTTTTAAGAAAAATCTAAAAGTAAATAGCATATGGTTGCACACCTAAAGACTTTTGTAGTATAAATGACTAAAGTTAATATGAAGCCTAAGTAGGAGAATGTTAGGAATTTTATAATTCCTAATTAATTAATTAATATGGGCTACATATTATATTATAACATTTATATTAGTTATTTACATTTTTTTGGGCTCAATATAAGTGATATAATTTGGTGAGCCTATTAGACTATCATCAGAAAATTAATATGGGCTTAATAAGCAGAAACCGCTTTGGCTCATTAGGGAATAATGAGAACTCTACCAGGTTAAAAATCTAAAACACGGTTGTACTCCCCAATATACCAAATCAAGAAACTGTATGCTCGTCTCCCTATCTGACGAGAAAATGAAGATCCCAACAAAGGAAAATTGTGGTTTGGTTGAGAAAGATCACCAAACCAATTGCTTCTTATAATTGTTAATTTTGCTGCATACTATGGATACAGGTATTCTTCATAACCCCTCTTGATAATCTAACATAATGTGTTCCTGGTTGGTTATTGATATTTTATAAGGATCCCCTAAAATTCTAACATATCCCTCTGGTCAGATGTTGTGCAGCAAGTATTAGTTACCCCTAACAGCACAAAATTGTGACTGTATATAAAAAATTCCTAAAGTTCTTATTATATGACTTATGAAATGTAATTTGATTATGTTCTACAACTAATCGACAATCTAAAGAAGTTAGAAGTTGGCCTTACGATTTTCCTAAATAAGTGGATTTTATTCCACCGAATCAAAAGGGAATAGTTTTGGGAAGATTATTAGTCCAAGATAGGTAAATGTCAATGCCTTGTACGTACACTTTATTTCTTCAATTTCATACTATAGATATTAATATAAAAATGGATAAAATCAAGGGATTGAACACAAGTGGTTAATAAGTTGAAGTTAAGGTTGAATCATTTGGGTATTATCTGAGTTCGATCCTTAACGAAAACAATTATTGACCAGGCTCTTCTTACCTCTCGGCTGAACTCCAGATTAGTCAATGTTTTTCCCCTAATGAACCGAAGGGTTAAGACCAATAAATATAAAAGTCGCCAATGTTCCTTTTATTTCCTTGCTTTACCAGGTACTTCAGAGGAGGTAGATTTCTATATGCTAGCAATGCTTATGTTGGGCTAGCTTTGCCTGGAGATGAAGGATCATGGCAGAGAGAAAGCAAGGCATATTTGGAATAGGAGCCAATGAAACTTATTTTTACTTGTAACACGTTTGGATTAAATTCAATTTTCCCATAATCAATTCCAAAACCACGTTGAAAGCCAAACCAATAAATAGTTGTTTCCAGTTTTTCAACTTTTCACCGTGATTTTGAGTACCATAATCAATTTTGATAGTTATCCAAACACACTATTAATTTCTTTATTTATTTTATATCAAGGTACTTAAAAAGGGTTTGAAAATTTTATGCCAGTCACAGGGCTATCAATTTTGGACTCAAACTGATACAAAGGGTTTCTTCCTAATAAATAATATTGTGCCTGGTGACTATAATTTTTATGCATGGGTTCCTGGCTTCATTGGTGATCACAAATATAATGCTACAATCACCATCACACAAGGTAGAATTTATTCCCTTACTCTCTTGTGTGTTAAGGCCAAAATTAGTTATTACTTTGCCCAATTGAACAATTACTTGTTAGAACCTCTAGGAGGAGTCATCAAATTGGATTCACTCGTGTATGCTCCTCCAAGAAATGGACCAACCATGTGGGAATTTGGGTTTCTAGATCACACATCTGCATAATTCTATGTACCAAACCCTTATCCTACGCTCATGAACAGATTCTACAACGAAGAGCACAGAGCCAAGTAATCCAAAACCCATTATTAATTTACAGTTGTTGTTTTTTTGTGCAAGTCTTTCTTCTTTTCACTTTTATTGATGTATGGCCAATTGTTAAAATAAGTGTTTATTTTAATAAAATAAATAACTTTTTATTTTTTCGTATGTTTGTTTAATTTGTTTAAAAAAAATAGATTTCTGCTTATTTTAGGAAGAAAATCTTATTTGTTTCTTAAAAAACTTATATTTTTTAGACCTAAATATTTTTGGGTCCCTGTAATTTAACGTTTTTTCATTTTTGTCCCTATAGAAAAAAATCGTTTGTCCTTCAAAATGTGTTTTTGTTTTTTATCATTGAAATGTTTTAGATAGTATTTTTAACAATAAAAAAGTGTTTTAAACAGTAAAAAATTGTTATTTCAAACACTTTAAGAACACAAAATAAAACAAACACATTTGATAAGGACTAAAACAAAAAAAAAATTGAAAAAATGAAATAAAAAATACTAATCTGTAAATAAAAAAAATATATTTAAACCTATTTTATATTTTGAACGTGTTATGTTTCGAACTTAAGACCATTAATATTATTGCAATAAGAAAATTATTAGTTCAGGTTGAGGATAGTAAAAATAATATTTATATAAAAAATACTTATTTTAAAGTTACTTTTTAAGTTTAAACATAATCGTAATAATGTATCTCTATTTTTTAAAGCTTTAGGCAATACGGGTTGTGGGAATGTTATATTGATTTATACCCAAATGATGATCGTGTTTACTGATAGACCCAACAACATCAGCAACACACCAGCAATAGCAAAAGCAAGACCCAAGAGACAACACAATACCCCTACATACCTAAAGGATTTTGTGTAACGACATAGTGCTGAGTTGGCATTCCTGTCTGCCACTACCTTAACGAACCTTGTCTACCAATTTCCATTTTGTTAGGATCCTTGTCATCTTGTAATAATATAATTATCAATTTTGTTAGTATAGAAGCATTATAAATACCAACCTCTTGTAAGAAGGAAATGGCAATGAAAAATCTCTTCATCTTCTAATTCTCTTCTCTCATTTTTCTCAGGAGGTACTGACCCTTGAAGTCCAGTATAGATAGTAGGGAGCCTAACATTTTGGTACTCTCGTTGTCTCTGCACCATGGCTGAATCAACTAGATTAAAGGCATCTTCTGATCGATTAGAGGACGGCCTTGTGAAACTTACCGCGAACCATTTATCCTTGAGTGAATCCATTCAGACCATGACCTTGAAACTTGATGAACTGATCCATAACCTAGTCACCAAGAACTCTATTACCTCTTCCCCTTCAGCTTCTTCCATTGTTCTGCCTTCCTTCGCTTCTTCTGTGCATGCCCATTGTCTGAAATTGGAAGTTCCTTGTTTTGATGGCAGTGATGCTCTCTGTTGGATCTTCAAAATCAACCAATTTTTTGAGTACCATTCCACTCTAGAGCATGAGCGTTTAACCATCGCTTCCTTCTACATGGATGGTAGCGCTTTACCCTGGTTTCAGTGGATGACCAACAATGGTTAACTCACGTCTTGGACAGGATTCCTGCAAGCTCTGCAATCGCGGTTCACCCCCTCTCAGTATGAGGATCCCACTGGCGCTTTATTCAAGCTCACCCAATGCAACATAGTTGCCGACTATCTTTCTCAGTTCGAGGACTTAGCTAAATGTGTTATCGGTCTTCCTCCCCCATTTCTCTTAAGCTATTTTGTATCTGGACTCACGCCAGAGATTCGTCGTGAGGTCCAAGCCTTATAGCCATTAACACAGGCTCTGGCGGTGGGGCTCGCTCGCCTTCTGGAGGATAAGTTACTTGAGCAGTGCCGAACATCACGCGGTCGGGTTGCCCTGATACCAACAACCCCACCTTTAACAGCCTTGACGACGTCACCTCCACCATTGTTGCCTGCTCCACCAAAGCTTGAAGCTCTCATACCCCTTAAACATCTTTTGCCGGCGGAATTAGCCACGTGCCGCGAGGGCGACCTTTGCTTCAACTATGACGAGAAGTTCCACCTTCCACCGAGGACACAAGTGTGCCTCTACGGTTTTCCTTCTCATCATGGATGAGGATGATGACACTGAGGCAGATAATCCCATTATACAACCACTTGACCCACCCGACATTCATAGCCCGACCCAGACCCAAATTAGATTTCATTCTCTGTCAGGTCATTTGGTCCCCGAAACTCTGCGACTACTGGGTTCTATGGGTAAGCACTAGGTGGTGATCTTAGTTGATGGGGGTAGCACCCACAACTTTATCCAGGAATCCTTGGCTTCTCAGTTGGGCCTTCCTTTTCGACCTACCACACAGCTTCGATTTATGGTTGGCAATGGGCAGTACCTCCAGTGCCACCGGGTTTGCGAAGTAGTTCCAATCCAAATACATAACCTCATATTCCTGGTCGATTTGCACCTCTTACCCTTGCATGGCACCAACTTAGTCCTTGGAGTTCAATGGCTCAAATCATTGGGTCCGGTCCTCATGGACTATAATGCTTTATCCATGCATTTTGTTCACAGTAGGCATATTGGGGAACTCAAAAGTAATGTTGATTCCACCCTTCAATTGCTTACTATACCTCAGCTACATCGCATGTTGCACAACAAGGGCGCTGATGCATATTTCCACATCTCTATTACCCCTGCCGAGCTTTCTTCAACCCAAACAGTTCCCACCCCACTTCCTCTAGAAATTCAGCAGCTCCTCACCAAATTTGATGCCCTGTTCTAACCACCCCAGGCCCTTCCCCCTTCACGCCCCACCAACCACCATATACATCTCCTCCCTAATTCTGACCCAGTTAATGTGCGTCCTTATCGGTACCCCCATTATTAGAAACAAGAGATTGAAGCTCAAGTTGATTCTATGTTACAGAGAGGAATCATCCGACCCAGTACCAGCCTCTTCTCTTCCCCTGTTCTGCTGGTTAAGAAACATGACGGCAAATGACATTTCTGTATGGACTACCATGCCCCTTCTCTTCCCCTATTCTGCTGGTTAAGAAACATCACTGGTTCTCCAAGTTAGACCTACTACAGGGATACCATCAGATCCTCATGCACGAAGGTGACATATGTAAAACTGCTTTTCGCTCCCACCATGGGCACTACGAGTTTTGAGTCATGCCATTTGGGTTTTGTAATGCCCCATCTTCGTTTCAGGCCACTATGAACTCCATCTTTCGGCCCTACCTCTATCACTTTGTCATCGTTTTCTTCAACGATATCTTAATTTATAGTCGCACTTTCGATGAACATTTGTGCCACTTGGAGAAGACATTTCAGGTATTATTGATAGGGCAGTTTGTCCTTAAATTATCAAAGTGTTCTTTAGCATAGAACTAGGTGGAGTATTTGGGCCACATAGTATCGTCACAGGGAGTTGCACCTATAGAAGACAAGGTTCTTGCCATACAACAATGAACAACACCACGCTTTACAAGAGCCTTGCGTAGTTTTCTGGGTCTGGCTGGTTTTTATCGCAAGTTCATTAGAGGGTATGCCTCTATCACAACACCATTGCACAAATTGATCACCAAGGATCCATTTGAGAGGACTCAAGCAGCCCAACAGGCGTTCACGAAGTTAAATGAGGCCCTTACTACTGCTCCTGTTCTTATGCTGCCAAATTTTTCTCTTCCATTCACCCTAGAAACTGATGCATCAGGTGTTGGCATGGGTGCAGTCCTATCACAGAATGGCCACCCCATTGCTTTCTTCAGCAAGCCTTTTAGCCCCAAATTACTACGAGCTTCGACATATGTAAAGGAACTCTTCGCGATTACTTTCGTTGTTAAGAAGTGGCAACAATATCTATTGGGACACCGCATCATCATCCTTACTAATCATCGAAGCCTCAAGGAGCTGTTGACCCAGGTGGTGCAAACTCCGAAGTAGCAAATGAACCTACCTTGACTTTTGGGTTATGACTATTGCATCAATTTGGCCGTAGATGCTGTATCTCAACTACCTGAACCACCTACAAGTACCCTGATGTGGTTATTTGTTCCTTTTCCTACATTCATAGCGGAACTCAAGCGAGACATCGTACAAAATCTGGATTCATTCAATTCTGACAAGACATACTCACTAAAGCAGAGGCTCATCCTGACTGTGTTGTCAAAAAGGGGTGCATTTGGCTACCACCAGGATCTAGTTTCATACAGACATTGCTCCATGAATATCACTCCACACCTATCGAGGGGCATATGGGCAGCAACAAAACCAGAGCGTGCTTAACAGAGAACTTTGATTGGCCAGGGCTTCATAGGGATGTTGAGCAGTTCGTAGCTGCTTGTTTGGATTGCCAACACACAAAGTATGAAGCTAAGAGAGTCGCTGGTTTATTGAACTCGTTGCCGGTACCATGTCAGTCGTGGGAAGATCTCTCACTTGATTTTATCACAGGCTTACCATCTTTCCACGGTAATACCGCCATTCTTGTGGTTGTCAAAAGGTTTTCAAAAGAGATTCATTTGGGGATGTTGCCCACCCATCATACGTCTCTTATAGTGGCCATTCTATTCATCGATATAGTCAGCAAAATTCATAGCATGCCTCGCAGTCTCATCTTTGACCGGGACCCCTTATTCATTAGTGGTTTTTGGCAAGAACTGTTCAAACTCAGTGGGACTCGCCTGAAGATGAGTTCGGCGTATCATGCCCAGATGGATGGACAAACTAAGGTTCTAAATCGTGTCATCGAACAGTGTTGTGTGCCTTTGTTCATAAGAAACCAACTTTGTGGGGGAAATTACTTAATTGGGTTGAGTGGTCATACAATACTTCGAAACATTCAGGGTCAGGAGTTTCACCGTATGAGATAACCTTTGGGAAGAAACCCATTACTCTCCCACAGTATATCACAAGCACTTTGAAAGTGGATGCGGTAGATGACATGTTCACTAATAGAGAAGCAGTCTTTGAGGAAGTTCGCAAGAAGCTTATGAAAGCCCAAGCAGTTATGAAGCATTTTGCTGACCATAAACACAGGGATGTAACTTTCCAGGTGGGTGATATAGTGATGGTCAAACTCAGACCATACAAACAGACCTCGGTAGCTGGGCCTCAATCAGTTCCTCCGAAATTAGCTAAACGCTTCTATGGCCCATTCTAAATTTTGGAAGTTATTGGCAAAACTGCTTATAAGATGCAATTACCCGAAGGAGCCTGCATTCACCTAGTCTTTCATGTTTCTTTACTCAAACCCTTCCATCAAGCTTCTTCTAGTACCACCCCTGCGCCCTTATCACTACCAGCTACTGCCAAGGATAATCAACCTATTATTTCTCCACTGGCATTCATTAGCACTCACAAGGAGTCAACTTTTTCAGATTCCAAGTTGCAGGCCTTCGTGCAGTGGACAAGCTTACCTCTTGAAGACACCATCTGGGAGGATTGGGAGCAACTGCGTTTGACTTATCACCTTGAGGACAAGGTGCTTTTGGAAGCCCATGGGAATGATAGACCCAACAACATCAGCAACACACCAACAATAGCAAAAGCAAGACCCAAGAGATAGCACAATACCCTTGCATACCTGAAGGATTTTGTGTAACGACATAGTGTTGAGTTGGCATTCCTGTCTGTCAATGCCTTAACGAACCTTGTTTGCCAATTTCCATTTTGTAAGGATCCTTGTCATCTTGTAATAAGAGAATTATCAATTCTATTAGTATAAAAGCATTATAAATACCAACCTCTTGTAAGAAGGAAATGGCAATGAAAAATAACTTCAACTTCTAATTCTCTTCTCTCATTTTTCTCAGGAGGTACTGACCCTTGAAGTCCAGTGTAGATAGTAGGGAGCCTAACATTTACACTATTGGTGTTAGCAACCATAGATGAAAAAATATTTAATATAAAAGTTAATAAATTTGTCATTCATGACTACTTGTGATTAGAATTGTAAAGTTTTGACTGTAAATAGCACTGTGTGCAGAAGCACAGGAAATAAGACATACCAACCAACCACATAGCAGATTGTATTTGAACATCCAAATCAAATAATACGAGGAAACTACAAATTGCAACTTGCCTTGGCATGTATTACTTATGTTGACCTTTAGGTACATACCTAGAAATTTTACATAATTAATTAACCATTTCCATTATGACTATAAGTTAATGATTTTATAATTGCACTTCTTAATTAGGATGATCACATTAGGTTCGGGTCAATAACCCTAGTGCTAATCCACCAGACTTTGCAATGGGGAAAATAGGAGGATATAGTGCCATAGCAAGGCATGGTGTGCATGGATTATATAGGCTATTAAGCATTAACGTACCAAGTGATCGTTTTGTTAAAGGAACCAACACCTTCTATCTGAGGCAGTCAAGAGCCATGAACCCTTTTCAAGGAGTTATGTATGATTATATCCATTTAGAACGACCTCCACTAACACTGATTTGATTATGTTTAACTTCCAAGTCTATACGGTCAAAATAGTTGTGTATATAAACTCTAGGAATTTTTTTTACTCTTTTGAACAAATTACATTGGCCTCCCTTCATATTTGCACTTATTACACGGACACCCTCTTTAAATTACCACTACACATAACCCCTTAAATTTTACAACTTTATTACAATTGCACCACTATACAATCACAATTAAGATTCTGTTAACAAAAATTTATCATGTGCCTTGCACATGTTGCTTTAATAAAACTACAATGAAATTTAATGACAATTTTACCATTTAATTTCATCTTCACATGACCTGCTAGAAGCCAAGACTGTTTCTAGAAATGCAAAAATTGAAGCCACTGAAGGTAGATTTCTCCTTTTTTCTACTATCTTCTCTTAAATGTATCCAACCAAACATCCCAACAAAATTAAAGTTGACATGAGCACGTTTAGGTTATGTCCATACAAAATTAAGACTGCATTTATAATTAACAAATTACTAATAATGACGTAATGGAAATGACAAAAGTTTAAGATCATGAAAATGTTCATTTGATCATCATCATAAATATATACAATATACAAAACAATGGATCTTCACACATTATAGAAAAAGCAACCAAAAATGAAGTACTAGAATTCATGATCCATGTAAATTCGTGACGATATTAAGAGGGAAAAAAAGATAAATCCGCGAAATTGTCTCTAGTTTCTTTACATGAGCAAAGGCGGAGCAAAAATGACAACAACAGATCTAGTGACGGTGAATTTGTTTAAAGCAATGTTGTTATGAGAGGAAAAGGGAGGTTGGTGCTTTCAGACAAAGGAGCAAAGATTAATGAAGGAGTGACGAAAGGAACACCAGGCGATGACTCGAAGGGAGCCAGAGGAGGAAATGGTGGAGAGTAGACAACAGTAGGTGAATGAGACAGAGCGTGCACCAACTACAAGCATGTCGAACTTGCTACGACCCCACCTTTGCACTCGAACCACCACCAACTACCAACAAATTCCTTCAATCGGCCAATAAATAAAGGAACCCTAAATTGTAGAACACGGTATCGGTGGCAATGTCAAACCACTGTACAATAGCAATAGTGTCACATGAGTTTGGGATTGAGGATAAAAGGCATCCTCAACATTCACACCGCATCACTCAAGCAACCACTTTGTGATCAATCAACTCAACTTTCACAATCCCTAACACAACGTATTGGGGTTTTTGAGTTTCTCTCAAAATACAAGAAGGAGAATGACAGTGTGTGTGTGTGTGTGTGTGCTTAAGTGATAAAGCTAATTTAGGTAAATAAAAAAAATTAACACTATTATTAATAGCGATAATTTAAGGGAAGTAAAAGAAATGCAATTGAAGTAGTGGGTGCCCTTGTAATAAGTGTTGATCCAAAGGGACACTACTAAAAAAATGACATTTAACATCAGTTCTTTTGGACATTCAACATCGGTTTTGAACTGATGTTGAATCCACCAACGTTAAAGTATCACCATTAACATTAGTTATAAAAAACCGATGTTGAAATCCAATATACAACATTGATTTTTATGAAAGTCGATGTTGTATAGTACGAAATATAAAAAAATGCAAAAACAACATTGATTTTAGGAGAAACTGATGTTGTAATGCAGCTTACAACAGTTTTGGAAGAATTGATGTTGTAATTGCACCATACAACATCGATTTTGATATAATCGATGTTTTGCACCTTACAACATCAGTTTTGTCAAAACAAATGTTGTTATGCACCTTACAACATCGGTTATGACCAAAACCAATGTTGTAAGTTGCATTACAACATCAATTTTTTCCAAATCCGATGTTGCTTTGCTATTATGCAACATCGGTTTTGGTCAAAACCAATGTTGTATGGTGCATTACAACATCGGTTCTTCCAAAATCGATGTTGTTTTAGCACTTTTGTTTAATATGTTGTATGTTTTGTTAATTATTCCAAACCTACAAATTAAAAACAGAACCAATGCAGGCAGTACAAAAAACAAACATGAGCCTCATGAAAAAAGTGATTATGATATGTTTATTTTTTCAAATAATATTAATTATTTAAGTAATGATCACTTAGTTGCTACAAATTTTTCCACTTTTTATTAGAGATATAAGTTTTTTTCTTCTTTAATTAACACCCTTCTAATTTTTTGAACTGCAGGAACTAACTAAATGATTCAAATTTCATATCTAAGAATTAAATTTTTTTTTGACCAGTTTAAATTTAAGTCTTATGTGTTCCATGTTTAAATAAATGGTAGGTGATTTCATTCCAATAGCAATTTTATTAAGAATAATGTTGTATTTGTTCTCCTATAAAAGAACATAATTGAAAAGATTGTTGCCATATATCTTTCAGGAAAAAAATTAGACCTTGGAATAGAGGTTGTTTCCAAGACCTCTAGGTCACAACATATAATCCCGCATCCTTACTATTTTGCCAAAACTAGCCCACATTCAACTAAAAACAGTTAAAATAACAAAATATACATACTTCCAAACTTATTTTAAATGGATAGGAAAAACCTAGCTAACCTCAATGTCCTGGTTAATATTATATATTCAGGTTAGGTAATAGCTGATACCTTATATTTAACCATTGCAAATTCTTGAATGTCTAACCAAAGAGCTTCCAAGCTGATACTTGCATACAAAGGTTGAGTCTTTCTTAAAGATGCCCTGCCTTTCCATCGAGCTTTCCCTTTGGAATGTTTCCCTGGAGACCGTTGCCCAGCATGTTTCTGTAAATAAAAATGACAGGACCATTGATTAATTAACTGGAACTTAAAAGCTTATAAAATTAGACAAGAAAAGAGAATATGTTCCGTACAAGCCTAAAAGGAGAAGGAAAAGTTCACAAATTGATTGAAGTGATCATAGCACAAAAGAACAAGCAAATTAAGTTGAAGCTATCTTGATAGATAACCATAAAGCACATGCCTCTTTAGGATTTTTCGAATGCGTGCCATTAGCAGGAACTTTTCCACTGGGAGCTTGACAATTTCCAAATAGGAAATTTAAGAAATGAATACCCAATGTACTAAATATCTTTTACATATTTTTGATCCCACAGAACTTGAATAGATAAAGTGTATGCATTATGGTATCATGCAATAACATTCAAACAAAATAGGGACCGAAAGCAATTAACAATAGAGATACAACAACTAAGGAAAAAATCACTTTCCTATTGAAATTTTCAAAACCATGGCATTGAACGAGAAATTAGGTTTGGGGGGAAATCGAACAAGACATAGGATGATTTTGAAAGTGAGGTGAGGCTTGTGTGCAACATTTGTAGAAGCAAGCTTCATGATTGAATCAAGATTGATTCATGGTGATGAATCAAGATTGATTCAAGGTGTTTTGATGATAACAAAGATGATGACAAAAAGCCCAAGAGAATGACTTCAAGATTGAGTCAAGAACAATTCAAGAATCAAGAATCAAGAATAATCAAGATCAAGATTCAAGACTCAAGATTCAAGAATCAAGAATCAAGAAAATACTCAATCAAGATAAGTACTAAATTTTTTTTCAAAACATTGAGTAGCACATGAAGTTTTCACAAAAGCTTTTACCAAAGAGTTTTTACTCTCTGGTAATCGATTACCAGTTTACTGTAATCGATTACCAGTAGCAAAGTTTGTTTTCAAAAGCTTTCAAACTGAATTTACAATGTTCCAATTAATTTCAAAATGGTGTAATCGATTACAAGATTTTGGTAATTGATTACCAGTGTCTTTGAACGTTGAAATTCAAATTCAATTGTGAAGAGTCACATCCTTTCACAAAAATGCTTTGTGTAATCGATTACAATGATTTGGTAATCGATTACCAGTGATAAGTTTTGAATAAAAATCAAAAGATGTAACTCTTTCAATGATTTTCAAGTTTTTCTAAAGGTTATAACTCTTCTAATGGTTTTCTTGACCAGACATGAAGAGTCTATAAAAGCAAGACCTTGACTTGCATTTTAGATATTATTCATAACAATTATTACAATCCTTTACAATCTTTGAATCTCTTTGAACATCTTCTTCTTCTTCTTCCTTTGCCAAAAGCTTTCTAAAGTTTTCTAGTTTTCTAAACCTTGAAAACAAAAGTGTGTTATTCATCTTTTTCATTCCCTTCTCCCTTTGCCAAAAAGAATTCGCCCAGGACTAACCGTCTGAATTCTTTTTGTGTCTCTCTTCTCCCTTTTCCAAAAGAACGAAGGACTAATCGCCTGAATTCTTTTGTGTCTCCCTTCTCCCTTGTCAAAGAATTCAAAACAACATAGTCTGAGAATTATTTTGATTCTTCCCTTTCCCTAAAGCAAAAGATTTCAAAGGATTAACCGCCTGAGAATTCTTTTGTTTCCCCCTTCACAAAGTTTCGAAGGACTAACTGCCTGAGAACTTTGTCTTAACACATTGGAGGGTACATCCTTTGTGGTACAAGTAGAGGGTACATCTACTTGGGTTGTTGTGACTGAGAACAAGAGAGGGTACATCTCTTGTGGATCAGCTTTAGTGAAGGGTACATCTACTAGGTTGTTCAAAGAGAACAAGGGAGGGTACATCCCTTGTGAATCTTTGCTTGTAAAGGAATTTACAAGGTTGAAAAGAAATCTCAAGGACGCAGGTCGCTTGGGGACTGGATGTAGGCACGGGTTGTTGCCGAACCTATATAAAACTCTTGTGTGTTTGTCTTCTTCTTCCCTACTCTTTTAATTTCCGCTGTGCACTTTAATTACCGCTTTAACTTTTGGTTAAGTTTATATTTCTGTTCTTTACTTTCTTAACAATATAGTAAAAGCCTAAGAAGGGAAAATTTTAATTAGTAAAGGTCATTAATAATTAATTCAACCTCCCCTTCTTAATTATTCCGAGACCGCTTGATCCAACACATACAAAAATACTCTCATACACTACTTCAAAAGCTACTCATAGAATATTAATTCAAGGTAGGTTGAATATGTTTTGATAGTTCAAAACAATGAATAGGTATATGCATTTGGTTGTGTAAAAACATATTGAGCAAGCTTAAGAGATTTTCTATCAAAGATATAGTCATTTAAAAATCAAGTTGCTCACGAAAAGGATCCAGAAATGTACAGATCAAAAGCAATAAGAAAGATAAAGCACACAATGGAATTATCCTGGTTGGCCCCACCTAGGCTATGTATAGTCCCTACAGCTGTAGCCTTTCCACTAACACAAGCAACAACCATAATTTTTTTTCTTTCTTAAAGCCTTCCCAGGCTCCTACACCTCAGTATTCTCTAAGCCTCTGTAGGTTCCCTCAAGTACTCTTTCAACAAGCCTTTCTAGGATTAGCATTCTCTAAGCCTTTATAGGCTATCTACCCAAGAATTCACTCATAAAACCTCTTTAGGATTCAAATCCTTAGTAACAACTACTACTTGACTCCCATAGTAACACACTATGGTCACTTTCAACCTTCAGAAGTAGCAATCCCAAATTACTTTTCTAAGGTTCCCTATGCTAAATGAGTTTTATTTGGGTAGGTACCTAATACATTTTAAAGGGAAAAACTCATCAGTAAGCTAGGAGGCCAAGAAGATCTATAGTGGGTTGTCTCCATCACACAAATGGTCCCACTTCCTTCCTTAGTTGGAATAGCTTGCATATAACTTTGAAGTTTGAATTTTTGTTTATTAGTGCCTACTTTGGTTCAGAACTCATGACTTCTGTTTTATTCCAACTCAGTCATGACGTTCGCTACTTCTTAAGAAAAGTGAGTCATTCGCAAAAATGGTGTTCATTCTTTTTTACTGTTGTAGCTTGTAAATGAATACAGTTATTTAAATTCTTCAATTTTCTATTAATTCAATTCTTTAATTAATTATTCAAATTGATTGGTTACACGGGACTTTTTCATTGTCCTCAGTTTCATTCTTGTTATTTTTTTTATAAAATTAGCTAGAAGTGAGAAAGTTAAGCTGGAAATTGAAAATGTAATTTTTTATTAAATTATTAGTTGTTGAAATTATTAAAAAATATAAAATAACAGAAAAAAATCATAATTTATTTTTAAAATAATCAGAAAATTTGATAAATGTTTAAGGATAAAAAGAAAAAAATGTATAAAAAACTGAAGCCAACGTTTAAAAAAAAAAACTAAAAACTACTAAAAAAAATTTATTTATCGTCAAAGCTTTTCACCTAATAAAAGCTAGTTGAAATGTTTTTTCCAGCATAACCTTAATATGTAATTGCCTAAGCAACCTTTATTTCCTGAACCAGAAGTGTATTTGAAATTGATGTTCTTGCACTTTTTTGTGGAGATGTATGCATCTCAGTGGAGAATACCAAATACGCTTAAACTGCGGTAAACCTCCGAAGATCAAGATCTATTTAAAAATATCTTTAGTTAATTAAAAAGGCTTACACCAGCAATCCATAAAGGATTGAACCGTAAAAACAAGAATAGAAGAAAAGAGATAACAGTATCTGCTAAGAGACAAACCGTGCCTGGCAAAGGACTGAAGGAGTCAAGTCAGCCAATTGGTTAGACTCTCCACAAACATGCGGAAAAAAGGCATTGATGAAATTCATCCTTCAATTTGCAAATCTCCTCTCTTAACTCATGAAAATGAGTATGCTGTGAATGGCCTTCATTAGTAATCTTGACTCCACCAACAAATTTTGAATACCATTATCACACAGAGCAGTTACCAAGCCTTCGAGCTTGGACAAAATCTCCCATGCTACTATGAATAACTCCACCACAAGAAGCAACACCTGCCACTTGAGACAATTACATATGAGCAGGAATGACCCAAGTATAAAGCAACTAAAGTTTGAACTTTAGATCCAATATTTATTATTAGTTTTCTAAAGTAAAAAAGGTCACATATGTTAACTAAAAGATTCCACGTATAATTATTTTCCTTAAAAGTAAAAAATATATATTTTAATTTTCATTTTAGAACTCATTGGACTGACCTTGTAGTTGAAATTAAAAGTTTCACTAGGAGAATAGCTTCAAAAGTATTTGTATTGTAGCATCACTAAGAGCAGTGTGTCCATTGGCTGCAGCTCACTAATAGGTATTCACAACTATTCTTCACGTCCCGAATTAGTGATTTGATAAAAACACTAATCAGCATAGGCGGAGATATAAGGTGAGAAGAAAGATTATGATTGCGAGTTGTGGTGTTTATGTTTTAAGGGTAACGAAAACATGTTGAACTTATTGGTATTTAAATTTGGACAAAACAAAAACATTTTATCCATAACTTTTATCTTGGTGTCACTTTTTTTTTTACATTGTTTTGAAATATTCATTTTTTCATAATAAAAATTGAGGGAAAAAAATCAAAATAACTTTTTCTCATCATTTATTATCATAAAAAGTGAGTGAAGTCTAAGAAGTGTAAAAGTAGAAAAAAAAATAATCATTGTACCACAATGATTATTTTATGTGTAAATTTTTTTTCATTTTATGTGTAAATTTTTTTAAACTAACAAAAATCATGTATCACAAATAAGATTAATCATTAATCAAAAGTGAGTTAAGAAACACTCATGATCTCAAACTCTAAAAAAAAATTAAGTTTCTTTTATTTCCATTTAAGGTTAAAATTAGCATATTCTAGGTAGGATCATAATTATAGTAAAAAAGCATATAAAATAAAAATCTAAATGTCTTCTTCAACAACAAAAATAAACTTAAATAAAAAATATATTAAATTGATCAAATCAAACGTTAAATTCATATAATTATGATTAAAAAACTATAGTAAGTAAACAGAAGCTTCAAATTGCGTTTAATCTTAAAGTTTGACGTGCTGATCAGTTTTTTTTATCCGGGATTAAGAATACGGGTGTCTTCCAAATACACATATTTAAAAAGAATATTTTATTAAATACACTAACGAAAATTATATTTTAACAAATTATAATTTGAATATATTTTAAAACCATTCAAAGCGCTCGACAGTAATTGCTCGAGAACCTTCATGGGCCATCAAGAAACCTCATTGGGAAATCGATGTTACCCTTGATAGCAAGAAAGTGAAGAAACTAATTTCTTTTAGAATTTTTTATTTATTGAAAACCATACAAACCACATTACCCGCTTCCTTTCTAAGTAGCATACGTGAAGCACCGTGTGCCACATAACTCTGGGGTCTCTACTCACTCTCTTGTGCCTTTGAGTTAAATCAATTCTCACTTTTAGTTCCTTCCCAATTAATTTATAGAACAGATTCAAATGGCAGTTCCACCAGAAATGGAGCATCCCAGGAAGGCTTTTGGATGGACAGCTAGAGACACATCTGGGGTTCTCTCCCCTTTCAAGTTCTCAAGAAGGTGCATGTAGTACTCATTTCTTCAATTATATTTTTATTATTGGGTCAGTTTAAAATCATGTTTATGATATTACATGTTAATTAAATAAAATTAGTATTATCTAATGCTTATATATTTCAGTTAAATTAACCGGATTTTAATTTGTTATAATGGGACAGGGAAACAGGAGAGAAAGATGTAGCATTCAAAGTATTGTACTGTGCTATATGTCACTCGGACCCTCATATGTTGAAGAACGAATGGGGCATTTCCACTTATCCCCTCCCCTAGTACCCGGGTATGCTTCGTAATATAATAGAGCATTTACAATTCATAGTTGCATACATGCATTGTTCATCTTAATTTTATGGGCTTATAATTTTTCAGATTTAAACACTTTATACAAAAATTTACTTTAATGTTACGATATTTGTGTGAGTGATTAATTTTATTTTACGGATCCTATAATACTTAAAAAATATATTATTTATGGTATAAATGTTATAAAAAACAATTATTTATACAAATAATTCATGTTATCTATTTCAATAACAGAGAAAAAAAAAAGTAAATCAATTTTCCTTAAAGTTAATCAACTTATGTTGGAGATGCTTTTTTTTATATATACCGTCAACACATGTTCGAGATGCTCTTACCATATTTAAAGGTTAATATAAATATTGTTTTATTTAATTTTGACTTTTTTTTTAAAAAAAAAAGTTACTCTACAATGCATATTAATCTTTGAATATGGTAATTTCAAAACTAATTTATTAAAATTTAAACTTGTACTTAATGATCTTCTGCACATTTAGCTAATTTCTAAAAGGTTTGATAAACTAATATTCACTTTTAGTTTTTCTAATTTTTTGTTTTGTTTATGATTTTGGTAAAATTCTGAATTTACTTTAGAACGAAGCATAACAGGGTTTTGGTGTTTTGAATTTTTCAAGCATCACAAGCATTGCATTGTTCTTTTCAAGTTTGAATCCCCAATTTTTCAGCAGGGCTAGTCCAATAAAATCATAAAGAAATTAAGATATGTGATCCAAATTATGGTCGTGTTAAGATCACAAATAATTAAAAAAAAATCTTGATGTTATAGTTCAAAACGGTCACAAACCGTTTTTTAAAACCTTGGTCACATTGTATATTTGTATTCTAATTTGAGTACCAAAACGTAGGCACGAGATTGCAGGTGAAGTAACAGAGGTAGGAAGCAAGGTACGGAACTTCAAAGTAGGAGACAAGGTGGGTGTGGGATGCATGGTTCTATCCTGTCGCTCATGCCAAAGCTGTGAAGACAATCTTGAGAATTACTGTCCAAAAATGATTGTGACATATTCATTTTTTTGGTTAACTAAAATTCATTTTTTTGGTTAAAATATTTTTCATCCTTTTAAATATGAAAATATTTAGAATTTATTATAAATTCGTTATAAAATTGAAATATATTATTTTTTGTTTGAAACAAGATTTAGACTTCTTAACCTATGTGTATCACTTTTGATATCAATTATATATATAATTAATATAAAAAATGTCACATTTATATTAATATATGTCTAACTGATGTAAAAAGTTATCATTACTAGTTTGAATTTATCCGAATCTATGTTTGGGTCAAAAAATAATATATTTTAATTTTGTGAGGATGAAAAATATATTGAAAATTTTACAAAAATGAATTTTAAATATTTTCATATTTTTTAAAACAAAAAACATATTTTATCCTCTTTTTTTAGAATGAAATTTAAATTTAAGACCTCTTACAAATTATTAAAACCTGCACTAGATTGTTATAGTGGGTTAATTAAATTAAAATTAGTTTGAAACCCGTTATGTATTTACAAAAGTTTGCTTTAAACTATACCTGTTTTCAAACTACAACCATTTGTTAAACCAAGTAGTTTGGTTTTAAAATATGTTTTGCATTATTGTGAATTTTTAGCATCGTGTGTTTGGATAACACCAGCGAATTGATTCTACTATATAAAGTCATGGAGATATTATGAAAAAATAGAAGCAACTATTTCTTACTTTATTTTCACCGTGAAAAATTAATTGATTTTTCTCGCCGTAAATTTATTCCAAATAGACTTGTGAATATGTTTTTTTTTTCTTCTTTTCAAATAAATTGAACCAAACATGCTTAATATGTACCCCCATGAGAAACAATTATTGCTCAAATTCTAAGGCCCCTTCTTTTCTGTTTAGGCTGCAATGGGCACCTTGGATGGTATAATAGACACAGTTTCTGCCATCCATCCTCTGCCCCCTCTGTTAGGTATGTTGAAGTCTCAAGGGAAACTCGTCATGGTTGGTTTACCAGAGAAGCCTCTAGAGCTACCAATCTTCCCTTTACTTGCAGGTATGCATATGGAAAAAGAATACCATGTGTTTTAGCAAAGAACCTTCATGCAATTCAGAATTGACATAACTTGCCATTGATATAAATTTTGCATCTAGTTTTTGTATGCTAATAATTTGCACAGTAGAATGATTTGAATATTGTTGCAAATGAAAGTGAATTACAAATATATTTAAATATTTTTTTAGTCCTTATAATTTGATATTTTTTTATTTTTCATCTTTGTAAAATTAATTTTTTATTTTTAGTCCTTACAAATTATGTTTGTTTTGTTTCTTGTCATTTTATTGTTTTAGATAGCGTTTTTTAGGCTTAAATACATTTTTTGTTGCTGTAACTTAATGTTTTTTTCATTTCATATTTTTGTAATTTTTTTCATTTTAATCATTACAAAATGTTTATTTTATTTTTTTCCCTTAAAGTATTTTAGATAATACTTTAAACAGTAATAAAGAATGTGCTTTTAAACAATGAGAAAAACACTATCTAAAGTATTTAAGGAAGAAAAATAAAACAAACACATCTTATAAGGATTAAAATGATTTTTTTTTACAATAACAAAAATGAATAAAAATACTAAATTACAGGAAAAAATATATGGAAGTCTTTTTTATTATTCAAAGTATTATATAATATGATTTAAAAAATAAAAATACTAAAAGCAAAATATAATTTTATAAGAACAAAAAGAAAAAAATATTAAATTACAAAAAGACTAAAAGGTATTTAAATTTTACAAATATTGTATTTGGTTTGCAGGGAGAAAAATAATAGCTGACAGTGTCATTGGAGGAATTAAGGAGACACAAGAAATGATTGATTTTGCAGCTAAACATGATGTAAAACCTGCCATTGAGGTTATTCCTATAAATTATGTGAACACGGCATTGGAGTGCCTCCTCAAAGCAGATGTAAAATATCGATTTGTTATTGATATTGGGAAAACACTAAAGCCAAGCTCTTAAAATTTGCATCAATGAAAATTGGAGCTTAGAGTTTATTGTTTTGATTAAGCATAGTATATGTGTTGTAAAGTGAGTATTATTTTGATAAGGTGATTTACCTTGTTTATTGATTGACGTAGTTAATGCACATATATTTGATTTTGAGCGGTGATTAGTGAACACTACAAAGTTTGTACCATTGCCACAAGTTTATATAATCATTGTGCTATTTTTATCTTCTTCTCATTTTATCTTTAATTATTTTTTGCTTTTACTGAACGAAAACTAGTCTCATATTAATTAGAAAAAAGATAAAGATAAAATATATAATTGAGGATAATTCTTACCTTTGAGTTAATTTTTTGTTTTTTATGTTGAGTTAAACACAAACTTGCATTCTTTGAGTTTGAGTTATTGGTATATTTATTGGTTTAATTTTTTTACTCTCCAAACATGCATATGTACGTAGTGTATGAAGGCTTAATTTTTATAAATTTCTCATAAATAATTATTTAGTCCCTATAATAATAAGTTATGTTTGTTTTGAGCTTTTTAAATATTTTTAATGTTTTTGTTTTGTTGTCCTATAGTTTTCTTGTATTTTGATTTTTTTTTTATCCATAAGAATTCAACATGGTATCAAAAGATTTATAACACTCACATGTCTTGTTTAAGCAATTGAATTAGACTCACTTGATTTATTTTTATTCCTATTATTGTTTTTTAGTTACATAATTAATTGGCTCAATTTAGTAGCAAGATGATTATGAAACAAAGAAAAAAAACGGATGAAAAGCAAAACACTTATATTATATGAAGTTGAAAGATATTTAAGTCATGTTGATATATAACTTGGGATCATTGAAAGTAATTTTTTTTCTTATGTAACTACCAGAAATTGGGTCTATGCTCAATTGATTGTTTTTGCACGTTTTATATGTAAGTAAATATATATTTTTTTATGGTCCATAAAGACATTGCAATGAGAAGAAAACTTTCTAGTAGAAGCAAATACGATGAAAATTGTATATTAAAAAACATGATACCATACAAAAATAGAAGTAGTCATGGATGAAGTTCAAACTTAATATTACAAGAAGCAACAAAATGACAGAGGATAAACTATTTGTGTATAATAATATGTTATATGATCAATTGATCTAATAGACATGTGAATGGATTAAAGTATTTTTTTAATTTAGAAAACAATTAAACCAAAAAATAAAATAATTAAAAGAATAAAAGATATGTTAATCCTAACCAAATTTGTAATTATTTAAAACAAAAAAAAAACTAGATAAATAATGATTGTAAGTAGGTATAACGATAGGCTAAGACAGACACATCCACAAGTAAGTTATTTTTCATCCCCACTCAACAAAATTAAAATAAAAAAAATGATCAAAATCTATAATTATTCAACACCAAAAAATGTATAAATCATAATTGTGAATATGCATGACAAAGGGTAAAATGAGGATGAGTTTGTCATTTTTTGTCTTTATCCATGTTCTCATCTTAATAAAATTAATTTTTTTTTAAAAAAAATATTTTAATTTTATCCAAATCTGTAATTATTTAACACAAAAAAATTATAGCAGTAATAATTGCAAATAGACATAATAACAACATTGGATGAGATTAATCGAGAATGGATAGATTGTTCAAAATAGATAGATAATTCAAAAAAAAATATTTCATTCAATTTATATATTAAAAGAGTAATAGAACAAAATAGATAGATATATTTAATATAAATAAAATAGTAGTTAATATAAAAAATATTTGTAAATAAAAAAGATAAAAGAAAAAGAAATGAAAAAGAAAATGACAGGGAAATAGAAGTACATAAAAAAAAGAAAAAAGTTAGAAAGGAAGTAGAGAAATTTTGGAAAAAAAATTTACCACATGTTGACACGTGTCCCAATCAAACCTTTGTGATTAATAATAATAATTAATAGTAATAGAATAAACAGATAATAGAATCTTGGGGCAAATAAATTCATTCCTATTCATATTAATGAAGAGTGATAAAGTGAAAACAGTGAGTATGAAAGAAGCTAGCAAGCGTGCGTGAGATCTGAAGGACAGTGCAATAGAGAGCACGCTCATCACTCTTCACACGTAAGTACGTTCTCCTGGACTGATTTTTCTAAAATAGTAGTAAAACACCATTTTGATAGATTTATTATTAGTTATTATTATCCAAGATTATCAGTATTTTTGTGTGGTTTAAATATTTTATATGATTTAAGATTTTAAGATTAATATATTATTTTAAATTGGTTTAACTACTGTTTTAGTTTTTGAATTTGAGACCTGAAATTTAAAAATATTTTTTTAGTCTTTGAATTTTGAAAAATTAATTTTTTTTAGTATATGAGATAATAAATTCATATTTTGCAACGATTTTTAGTAATTTGTGACAGTTTCTTTTAATAGTCTGTTACCATTTTAAAATGCAAATTTTAGTAGTTAAAAAATAAAAGGCTAACATATATATTTTTTGTTCTTATAAATATGAAAATGTTAGAAATTCTCCTGAAAAATTTCTGTAAAATTTTTAATATGTTTTTTGTCAAATGTATTGTTTTTCTTACTAGGAGTACCGTGTAAATTTTTGAATCAATGTGCATGACTTTTTACATTGGTTATATGTATAACTAATATAAAAATATTTTACATCAATTATGCGCATAACCAATATAAAAAATATTATATTTACATTGATTATATATATAATCGATGTAAAAAGTTATCGTTGTAGGTTTAGATTTATATGTCTAAGCAAAAAATGATATATTTTAATTTTATTAGAATGAAAAACGTACTAAAAATTTTACGAGAATAAATTCTGAATATTTTCATATTTATGAGGACACAAATATATTTTAGCCAAATAAAAATTTGTTTATGGCAACTAAAAATTGTCACAAGATATCAATTTATTATGTCATGGACTAAAAAAACAATTTATCAAAATTTGGGAACTAAAAATAACATTTTTAAATTTCAGGGACTAAAAAAAATATTTCACAAATTTAGAGACTAAAATAGTAATTAAACTTTTTAAATATTTTGTATTGTCAAATATTAAAAGTTTACAAGGAAGTGGAACTAATTTAATGTGATTATGTCCCTATAAATTTTCATTTTTCAGTGTTTTTTTATTGTTGATGGAATATGAATTTTGGTAAAAAAAATTATTTTTTAAAGGAAGGACTAACATGTGTAATATGTTAAATTTAAATGGGTAGACCAAAATAGGCCGAACCAATCAATTCTAGGTTTTTTTTTTTTTCTGTGAATACACCTTCTCTCTCTTGTTTTATCCCAACCTACGTCACTTTGCAATTTAATTTCCAATATACTCTCTTGAACCTTTGTGCTTTGAACGTGGTCAATCTACACTATTTTACAAATCAATGTGGCCAAGAGATTACTTAGAACAAACAAATTATATAGCTATGTCATGTATACCTAATTCTCTCTCCTTTTTTTTAATTTAAAATATTATAAAATATAAATATTATATTATATAATTTTTTTAATTGATTTTAAAATTACTTATTTATTAAATTAAATTTTATAATTTTTTTAATTTTTTTTACAGAAAATGATATTATTAAATATAATTATTTTTGTTTTATTATTTAATTTACTTAACATATTTTTTAGGTGAATATTTTTATTTAAAATCTGAATTTTCTAATATAATTATTTTTAATATAATTATATTACTAAATATAATTAGTTTGTTTATATTAGGAATGAAAGAAATGAACGATATTAGGAATGAAATATATTAGGAATGAAAGAAATGGAAGATAGATGAAAAGTAGTTTTATGATTCATTCAATTCATTCATTCATTCATCAAAGTATTACAAAGTTGATATATTTATACAAAGATAGAAAATAACTAACTTGAATAACCAACACTAACTTACTCAAATAACTTCTAGTAACTATAACTTGAGTAACCAACTAATTTACTCAAATAACTTCTAGTAACTAACTAAATTAATTTTATGTCTAATACCCCCCCGCAAGCTGGAATGTGTTGAAAACACTTCTAGCTTGGAGAATACAATGCATCAACATTAAAGAAGAAAGAAAAAAGAAAAAAGAAAAAAATTGAAAACAGGAAATAGAGCGAAACATGTCGAAAATACATTGATCAAAATAAAAACTTCGAGAAATCTTCGACCAACTTCGACGGCTTCCAAGAGTCCAAAGCAAACATCAAAGCTTGTTGGCAAAAAACTTTGGAGACAAAGGACAAGAAATTGTAACCAACACGCTTGAAGAGGTATCACAATGCGGTGGCATAAACGAGCACCGCAACCACTCCACGCCAATTCATCCACAACACCACATTAGCAACTAAGCCTTTGCCGAAAACACGATGAAAGGATGAGAAACTAAGACAATGCCAATATTTTCAGAAGAATGAAGAATGAAGGGGTTAGAATCATCAATGGCAGTCATGGCCATGAGAGAGAAAAAAAAGAACCAACCAGGCATCCGAAAGGTCCCCTTAAAAAAATGATTCATAAGGAGGTGGCCTATCCAGTTATATAAAAACTTAATCATCAATGATATCCATGGCCATGAGAGAAATAAAAAAAAGAACCAACCAGGCATCCGAAAGGTCCCCTTAAAAAAATGATTCATAAGGGGGTGGCCTACCCAATTATATAAGAACTTAATCATCAATGGCATCCATGACCATGAGAGAGAGAAAAAAAAGAACCAACCAGGCATCCGAAAGGTCCCCTTAAAAAACGATGCATAAGGGGGTGGCCTACCCAGTTATATAAGAACTTAATCATCAATGGCATCCATGGCCATGAGAGAGAAAAAAAAAAGAAATCAGGCATCCGAAAGGTCCCCTTAAAAAATGATTCATAAGGGGGTGGACTACCCAGTTATATAAGAACTTAATCATCAATGACATCCATGGCCATGAGAGAAAACAAATCAATCAGGCATCCGAAAGGTCCCCTTAAAAAATGATTCATAAGGGGGTGGCCTACCCAGTTATATAAAAACTGAATCATCTTCGTGAACCACCTGATGTGGGACTCGCAACACGCCCCCTCGAGTCAGGGCTCGGCGCCACAAAGCGAGGGCTAGCAGCACTATCCACACCACCAGGCAGAACCATAAATAGTTTCAGTAGGAAGCAAGAGACACAAAAGCAAAAATCTCTGATACCATATTAGGAATGAAAGAAATGAACGATAGTTTTCAAATTCATTCAATTCATTCATTCATCAAAGTATTACAAAGTTGATATATTTATACGAAGATAGAAAATAACTAACTTGAATAACCAACACTAACTTACTCAAATAACTTCTAGTAACTATAACTTGAGTAACCAACTAATTTACTCAAATAACTTCTAGTAACTAACTAAATTAATTTTATGTCTAATAGTTTATGTCATTACATTTAATTAAAAATGAGAAGACTTTTTGTTTAACAATTTATTTATAGAAGAACATTATATTACATTATCAATAAAATACTTAAACAATTACATTTCGCTAAGGAAAAACTTAAGATGGAGATATGTTAGGACAATTGTTTTTGTTATGACCATGTTGCCGGCAAATTTCACATTTTTTTCTACTTTCCCGTTTACTTTCTTCTTGGTCCATCTTAGTAGAAATGCGAGTTGAAACGAGACTATCCTTTATAGTGTTCTTTCTCCTTGGATCAGGACCCCATTGATCTCGTTCATATTCTTGTCACATTGATTCGGGTGGCAGTAAAACCAATTAAAAATAAGTAATTTTAAAAATAAAAATATCAACAACACATAAATTTTAAAAAATAAAAAACAGAATTATAAAATTTAATTTAATAAATAAGTAATTTTAAAACCAGTTAAAAAATTATATAATATAATATTTATATTTTATAATATTTTAAATTAAAAAAAAACAAAAAGGAGAGAGAGTGTATTCACCTTCATACAAAGCACAAAATTGTTCACGGAACTAGTGTAGATTGCGTTGTAAATTCACCAATTCCAAACACAAAGTCTGAAGTAGTGTAAATTGAAAATTAAATTACAAAGTAGTATAGATTGAGAAAAAAATAAGAGAAATGGTGTATTCACGAAAAAAAAACCTCACTTTTGTCATCCTTATAATATACATAGGTATTTATAGTTTAGTTGATCATATAACTTTTTTTTTAATAAAACTCAACTTATGAGATTTTAAATTTGAATCAAAACATATTCATATTATCAACTTTGAATTAGAATATATTTGTGTTGTGAATTTAAATGTTTAAATTATGAAAATTATATTGATTACAATTTCCTTAATTAAGATAATTACGCATTTTAATAATTAAAAATGCTTTTATGCTAGTTAAAAATATTTTCTAAGTTGGCAGGTGGCATATTTTCTAAGATATAAAAAGAAAAGTGCAAGTCATAATAGTTGTTTGTTAAACTTTTAGGATATTCCTAACTAAGAATTAAGGATTAATCCCTTAAGCTTAAAGTATTAAGATGTCGATAAGGAATTAACATCTTCAAAAAAAATATTTTTATACACTGGAATTTGGGATTAAATTCTTAGCCACATGCGTAAAGAAGAAAGTTAGTTAACTGTCAACTAAGCATTACCAATTATGCTTTTTAAAATACTTAGAAAGTGAAAATAGAATAGAGTATTAAAAAATAAATAATACAGTGAAAAATAATAAATAGTGTAAATGACAATATATGATTTCCATTAAAAAATGATAATATATAACTTGAGGGTTTAAAAAATATGAAATTAAAAAAAGAAGGTTACTTTTTATACATTGTTAACATAAATATTTTTTACACTATTAAATAAATTAAAAATACTTTAGATATAAATTTTAAAATAATTAGTATAATAGATAACAATTCATCTTAGAAAGTAGTATAATCTTTTTTTCACTCTTATTATTTAAAATCTATATTTTGACAGAAATTTTTTGTCTCTAATGAACAAATATAATTATAGACATCATCTCACTTTAGAATAAGAAAAAATATTTTATTTTATTTTACATGAGTGGAAGAATAAATACACATGCTTTAACTGATTGGGAAATTAATGATAAAGACATTATGCTTATAAATTTATTTCTATTTTTTATTTAAAATAAAGTAACGTAAGACTATTATATTGACGATAGGATATAAAAAAAAATAT
This sequence comes from Glycine soja, assembly GCF_004193775.1. NCBI lineage: Eukaryota > Viridiplantae > Streptophyta > Magnoliopsida > Fabales > Fabaceae > Glycine > Glycine soja. The sequence goes on from NC_041009.1 coordinate 37,118,595, forward strand.
TATCCGAAGCTTATAAATGTACCAACCGGTGGTAGAATTAATTCCAGAATAAGAAAAAAAATATTTTATTTTATTTTACATGCGTGAAATAATAAATACACATGCTTTAACTGTTTGGGAAATTAATGATAAAGATATTATGGTTATAAATTTATTTATTTATTTTATTTAAAATAAAGTAACGTAAGACTATTTTAATGAAGAGATAATATAAAAATTAAAAAAATCACTTAGAAGCTTATAAATGTACCAACCGGTGGTCTAATTAATTAGAAAAAAACAGTTGCATTTAATGTAAATTAAAGAGCACTAAAAATAAAATGGTAAATTAATAATATAAAATAGGGAAATGTAATAGGGTTTAATTTTTTTCTTCAGTTTATTCTTTGATGCATGGTTGTGATATAGCACAAGTAAGTTTTTTACTTTTAGATAATACGATGTTCAATGGACATAAATATTCGATAGAAGAATGAACAACTTTTACTACACCATCATCTATTATTATTTTATGTGTAATGAATAACCTATTAAGTCATCATGTAATTGTCGTAAAAAAAAGCCGTCATTTAACTTTTTGAATGAAAAAATTATAAAGATAGTGGTAGTAGTGATGGTTGTCAACCATAATTAGGTATATCAAATGGGTAAATTTAACCCACCCTCTCTTAACTTGTCAAAACTCATGTTGAGTTGAAAATTTCAATTCAACCCAATTGGGAATGGGTTGATGGGTTGGGTTAAGTTGTCAATCATTTTAAAAAAAATAAAAATATAAAAATTTTATAATTGTCTTTGCCTTGATTTTTCTCTAAATTTTATTATCAAATATAATTAAATATAAAAATATTATAAAACTAGTAAATCAAGAAGCTCACTAAGCTCATCGTCAATGGAAGATGCTTGACCAATTTCTTAGGATAAAAAGTTATTTTTTTATTTTGTTTTGTTGTTGGAGCAAGTCTAATTGGTATTGTGAGTTTCTTAAGTTTTGGCATGGCTATCTTATATAAACAACCCATCTCCAAAGTTTTTTAAGAATAAAAAATAATTTAATATACTCTAACATACTCAAAATGGGTATCTTAAATTTTGGCTATTGGAGATGCCTTAAATATTTGATACTTAAGAAATGATCATAAACTTTAAGTTAAGATGTTTATTTGTTTGAAATTCTAATTACTACAAAGATTTGCTTTCATGGGGATTCACAATTTTAAACAATAAGAAACTAATCAAGTTATAATAAATTACTCATTAACTTTAAGGAGTGAACTTTAATTCAGTGTAAGAAAAAAAGGTCAACCAAACTCTTCCTGACATTTGATCATATTGAGTTGGTGAGAGAATTGAATGTCTTAACTCAACTTAACCCATTTGGGCATGTTACTAGGGTTGACCCGCCATGCCAAACTAGTTTTAACACCCACTAACCACAATATCAATGATATTAACATAAATGATAATGGTAACAATGGTATCATAAAAAAAATGTGACAATATCAATGTAGTAGTGATGTTAGTAATAATATTACCTCTTTTCATATGTTTTTATGTTTAAGGTTAATGCACAGAGATTAAGCAATACTTAATGAAAGTAGATACTATCATGTTTGGACTAAAATAATCTTATTTAATACCTTAACCCTTGAAGTCAATACTAGTAGTGAGTTATTAAATAATGTATTCGAGGGAAAAAACATTAATTAGAATTTGAAATTCTAAAACGCTGATTGTATTGAGATATAAAAAGAAAGTTAATAAATTTAACGATATATGAATGAGATAGTAATAGTGATAGTGGTAATTGTAATTATAGAAGTCACAATGGTAATCTTGGTAATGACAATGATTGTAATTACAATGACGATGAGGCAATAATAATGGTTTTGAGTGATGATAATGATGATGATGATGATGATGATGATGATGATACTTATTCTTAATTGGACTTGAGCTCAATTTGTGTAATGGGCTACCTTATCCAAACACTAGATCAACCAAAATTGCAAGTGTTGAACAAAGGCAACACCAGGTACAAGATTCATAATATGTATTTGTTGTAGAAATAAAATGGGTTAAATGGTGCTCAAGAAAAGAGAAAAGGTGAATTAAGTATTTAGAAATATTTTGCCAATACTAATTTACCTTTTTTTGAGAAACTCTTTCGAGAACATTTATTACAACCCACTTTCAATAGACCATGGAATATGATATTCTTAGTGTTGAAGCAGAACCCTTAATGAGATGAATGTTTTAATGACAACAAACTTTTAGAAGCAAATTTTAAATATGTTAGACTTTTGTTACTAATGTTTTGCCTTGAGTGCTTTCAAAGAAATGTGACTTATCAAGAAACATAGAGAACAAGGTGTAAAGCTTTTTCCGACAGACTTGGTTTCCCAACCCTGAAGCTTGTCCAACTTTAGAAGCAAGAAACCAAAAGAAGAAGGGCAGTCATGTTTTCTATGTCAAAGTGCATATATTAGAAGTTGTATATGACTAGAAGTATCATTTTGGAGGTAGTTTAAGTCAAGGGGCAGATATTGGAAGCTGCACATGACTTAAGAATCATTAGAAGATGCAATGGTTTGACTACAAGTGAAGATAAACATGTCTACATAGTCAAGAAGCACACATTGAGAGTTGTAATGGTCAACACCATGCATCAGTGTATTGATGCATTACCTTGATGAAGCACTCTTGATCCAACAAATCTAATTCAAAATAAGAGAGATAAGCTCTACTTTAGCAAGATAACCATGAAGAAGAAATGTAGTCATTCACAAGCTGCAATAGTAAAAAAGAATGAACACCATTTCTGCGAATGACTCACTTTTCTTAAGAAGTAGCGAACCTCATGATTGAGTTGGAATAAAAGAGAAGTCATGAGTTCTGAACCAAAGTAGGCACTAATAAACAAAAATTCAAACTTCAAAGTTATATGCAAGTTATTCCAATTAAGGAAGAAAGTGGGACCATTTGTGTGATGGAGACAACTCACTATAGATCTTCTTGGCCTCCTGGACAAGGTGCAACAATCATCTTCAAGATAGTCTATATAAGGACATTGAAGTGCAATTGAATTTCTATGCTAGGAAGGAACACAATTGAGAGTACATAGGTCAAAAGCTTCATCAATTTCTAATACTAGACTTCCTTAACCTAAGCTATCTTTATTTGCATAGCCAAATTTATCTAGTAATAAAGATTCTTTAAACATATTCTCAGGGGGGAGCTTACTGATGAGTTTTTCCCTTTAAGATGTATTAGGTACCTACCCAAATAAAACTCGTTTAGCATAAGGAACCTTAGAAAAGTAATTTGGGATTTCTACTTCTGAAGGTTGAAAGTGACCACAATATGTTACTATGGGAGTCAAGTAGTAGTTGCTACTAAGGATTTGAATCCTAAAGAGGTTTTATAAATGAATTCTTGGGTAGATAGCCTATAAAGGCTTAGAGAATGTTAGGGTTAATCCTAGAAAGGCTTGTTGAAAGAGTACTTGAGGGAGCCTACATATGCTTAGAGAATACTGAGGTGTAGGAGCCTACTACAGCTATAGGGACTATACATAGCCTAGGTGGGGCTGTCGCAACCTACCCTTCGGCGGGAGGGCGACGCGTGACTCGTGGGATGCGTGTTCCACGAAAGGAATACGCGCGGAGTCGCCACCAACGTTTATTTGAGGAAAACGTCGGAAAAACCGGAAAAGACGCGATCTACGAACTTTTAAGTGAAAGGTTCGGGAGTTGTATTTACGCACGGGGAAGGTATTAGCACCCCACACGTCCGCCCTAAGGGACGGCAGCCTTTAATCGAATGTGCAAACATGACTTTGATTTTTTATGTTCCCTTTTTATGTCTCTATATCCTTTATACCCTTTTTATATTTTCTCTTTTTGTGGTCGACAAGGGTGTTTCCCTTTGCTCCTACGTATTCCTCAATTTGGGATGAGAAAATCAGACCTACGTAGTTCTTTTTTATCAAGTGATTCTTTTTACTTTAAGAGGTGATCATTTTAAGGCGTTGGACCTTAAAAATGATCCATTTTACTTAGTGAGAAAATGAAATGACAAACTTCAAAAGCCTATTTTTATGGACGAGCTTGACTAGGCGAATTGATTTTAGCCTTTAGTTTCACTTTAGTTATTAATCAATTCGATTAAGAATGAGAAATCCCAAAGAGAAAACGTCCGATTGATTTTCCGCTTTATTTTACTAAAAGATGTCTTTTTGATTATTATATTATTTTTTACCTCTTTTTGATTTCCAACGTGGTTACGGCACGACCGAACGGTCGGAATTTATTTTAATCGAAGTTAATGGATAATATAATTCAAACGTTCGGTGGAAATTTATTTTATTTTTAAGTTAAGCGAGAAATGACTTAAGTAAAATGGCTTAAGCACGTCAACAGGGGGTATAAAAAGTAAACAAAACGAGAATAAAAATGCACGAAACACAATGTGGACCACTACGGGTACATAGAATGAATCGAAAAGCTTGGTTCGAGGTACTTACCCGTTGAAGATCGAAGAACGATGAAGAACGTCGAAGAACGGTTGAAACCTTTGCGAAATTCTTCACGGAAGACGTTACGGAAACGTTTCGGAAGCGCCTCGGCTTAGATTTTCTTCACGGAAACGATTTTTTCAAGCAAATTCGAAAGAGAGAGAAGTGCCAAAGGGGCTGAACCCTTTTCTTCTTCACTTCCTCCCCTATTTATAGCAAAATAGGGGAGGTGGTTGCCGCCCAGCTCGCCCAGGCGAGCTCAGCTCGCCCAGGCGAGCCAGGTTGCTTCCTCCAGAAGCAACAGCCTTCTGGAGGAATATTCTAGAGGGCCCAAGTGGGCCTGGGTGCTATTTGCACCCCCATTTTTACTAAGTACACCCCCCTCTGCTTTTTTTGGTGATTCTTTTTTCGTAAAGTTACGGAAACTTACGAATTTCGTAACGATACTTGTTTTCTTTCCGTAATGTTACGGAACCTTGCGGATTACATAATCATCCCCCTTTTGACTTACGGAATGTTACGGAACCTCACTTAATTATGCAACGATGCTTCCATTTGATTTCCGGTGTGTCACGGAAACTTACGAATTGTGCATCAATATTTTTTTTGGTTTTTCGGCATGTCCTGGAATTTCACAAATTGCCTAATGATGGATGCCAAGCACCTCACAAGGACCAAAGAATGGCCGCATGTCATCAAGCAAAGGTCCCCGGACGAAAATCAGTGTATGACACTAATTTCGCTCCTCTCGGTTGACGAGAGTCGCGGGTGACCATGAAATTTCCACATGTAAATGACTTGTTGTTCCCGGAGGAACAAAAGGTGCAGAAGACTATGTCAGCCTCTGCATGCTATCAAGCGTTCTGTCTTACAGATAGCAAAAGAATGTTTATACGGATAACCACTCGGGTATTTCCGCGTATCATCGGGCCCGCCGCCTCTGGATGATACAAGGGTGCAGAATGACCAAACTTGGTCTCTGCTTGTCATCGGGCCCTCCGTCTCTGGATGACAAAAGGGTGCGAATAACCGTAAGGTATCTCCGCGTATCATCGGGCCCGCCGCCTCTGGATGATACAAGGGTGCAGAATGACCAAACTTGGTCTCTGCTTGTCATCGGGCCCGCCGCCTCTGGATGACAAAAGGGTGCGAATAACCGTAAGGTATCTCCGCGTATCATCGGGCCCGCCGCCTCTGGATGATACAAGGGTGCACGTCACATGACCTCAGGGTCAGTATGACAAAGATTATGGGGCGGCCGACAAAAGCAAGGCTCTTGCTCCTACGTATCCTCCAATGAGGAATTCAGACCTACGTAGTTCTTGATAACTTGTGAGACTTGAAAAGTCTCCATCGGAAAATGCTGACATCTCCGGAAAGGGCGCAGATGACCATATTGGTCTCTGCTCGTCAATCACACTTGGGATCACTGAATGACGAGGTGCGGATAACCGTAAGGTGTCTCCGCGGGCTACCAGCTCTTGAGTCATGGCAACAAAAGGCGGTGTGGTCGACAAAAGCGAGGCTCTTGCTCCTACGTATCCTCCAATGAGGAACTCAGACCTACGTAGTTCTGGATAACTTGTGAGACTGGAAAAAGTCTCGGTGTTTTCTCCACTAAAATGCAAACATGCTCTAGCAAAGAGACAAATATTCCAACTGATTTAGAGCAGCATATGCTTTTTTTTTTTTGAGTGAAAAACAATGCGTCTACCGGGGAAGGAGAGTCTGCTGATGAAATCTCCCATAACCATAAATGAGATTTTGGATGTTAGCATTTCGTTTCTAAATGACCATTTAGAGGAAACACTGGGTTCAACAAAAATAGAAGAAATCCACTCAAAGTGTATCAATCTCGCACAGGTAAGTGTTTCATCCTAATTCCGAACCATAGATATGTCATGACTTGACTTTGCAAATCACTTCCTATCAAATCAAAAATTACATGCGTGATCATGGATCAATAGGACTTCCCTTGGGAATGGGTTCTTTTTGGTGATTTTTTTCGGCTTTTGTGTGTTTTTGGCTTCTGATTTTTCTGGCTTTTCCTTTTTCTGTTTTTTTTTCGTTTAGCGTGGGGCGAGGAAAAAAAGGGTCGCTAGCGCACGGGATTTTGGTTGGTAATCAAAGGGAGAAGACCATTTTAGGTCGTGGTTTCCTTTCCTTCTTTTTTCGTTCATTTGGTGACAATTCTGTATTGTTCAGATATTGTCCGGTCCAAAGACCTCTCTGCATATTTCTTCTGTTTTTCCTTCGATCCCCGATCAGGGGCTTTCTTTCCTTCTTCTTCTTCTTCTTCTTCTTTTTTTTTCTTTCTCCCATTCTTTGATTGGGAATTTTCTTTCTTTTCTTTTTGCTTTCTCCCACTCTTTGATTGGGAATTTCCTTTCTTTTCTTTTTTGCTTTCTCTTTGATTGGAAATTTTCCTTCTTTTCTTTTTTGCTTCCGAGGGTAAGGATTGACATTCTCACCCTAGGTCAAGGTTTATGGTGAGTCAGGATTTTGGCTCAAGGTTTGTAGAATGGCTAGACATGATACATGTCGGGGTTTGGTTTGGTTCAAGGATAAAAGGGATGCCCCACATTATTTCCATGACACAAATGCAAAACTGATGATTTGGAAACTTTATGCAAAACTGGTCATGCATGCACCTATGCGGACACTCAAGTGTCAAACTTTTATGGTCATGTGATGCTAGGGCTCAGGATTCATTTCCTCTATTTTAAATCAACCCAATGTTTCCAAAATATGTTCTTTTATCAATTTGTGCGTTCATCCGAGTCCATTTCGGGCGTCCGGGAAAATCTTCACAGCATTCACCCTTCAGGTGTATACACATTTTTTTTTTAAAAAAAAACTAGCTATGATCAGCGAATTTTTTCAAAGAAAAGTTGGAAGTGATCTCTTTCAAAAGCATGTTGGTTTTTTAGCTAGATAACTTATTTTTTTCTTTTTTCTCCTTTTTTTTTTATCATTATCATTTGTTTATTTCTTTTTCTTGTTTGTTTTTTTTTCTTTTTTTTTTCATGAGGTATTTTGCTACCTAAACATGTGCATATTTTTGTGAGGTATTTTTGCTATATACATGCATATCCAAGGTATCTTGCCACCTAAACATACATATATATGTTTTGCGAGGTATTTTTTTGTTTACATACACGCACATCTAAGGTATATCTCTACCTAAACATACATATATATATTTTGTGAAGTATTTTTTTGTTTACATACATGCATATCTAAGGTATCTTTCTACCTAAACATACATATATATATTTTGTGAAGTGTTTTTTTGTTTACATACATGCATATCTAAGGTATCTTTCTACCTAAACATACATATATATATTTTGTGAAGTGTTTTTTGTTTACATACATGCATATCTAAGGTATTTTCACTACCTAAACATACATATATATATTTTGTGAGGTATGACTACCTTTCGAGCTTGCGCTTGTTTTATTTAAATCCCCAGGATCATGAGCAACTAGGTGCGTCCTACTATAAAAAGTGATCAAATAACAAGCATAGATTCAAAAGGTACTAGGTTGCCTCCTAGTAGCGCTTCTTTAACGTCTTTAGCTGGACACCTTATGACTTGTCGGTCACTGACCTAGTACTTTGCTTACCTTTGGCTTTGGACTTGGTAGCCCGCTGGTCGGCCATGTGTTGTAGGCAACGCTCTAACCTTTTTGCGGATGAGCTGAGGTGAACTCTAGAGGTGGTGGCGGTGCGTCTGTTTCCCGCTGCCGACCATCCCAATGCTGCTGTGGTATTTCGCCCTGCGCCTGTCTGGGGCGCAGTACTTCTTGATGAAAGCTCGATTAGTAGGGGGCCTGATGCCCTTGCTGGAGGTGACAGGTACTCCGTAGAACTGACAGAGACCCGTAATTAGAGCTTGACAATTCCAAGACCCTGTTGGACTTCTTCGGGTCCACTAGGTGTCTTGTAGTCGCGATCCCTGCAAACAATAGATGAAATCAGAAATCAGTTGAGCGATGTGCATACTTACCTATGATGACGTGACCTTGCCGGGGGGGTACGGGCACCCTGTAGGGCCGACAAAGGCCCGTAACCAGAGCTGGAAACCCCAGGGCCCTGTTGGATTTCTTCAGGTCCACTGGGTGTCTTTGTGGGTGCGATCCCTGCAAACAATAGATGGTATCAGAAATCAGTTGAACCATATGCATACTTACCCATGTCGGGACGACACAGACCAACTGATACTTTTGCAAGGGGAGATTGGCATTGCGGTCGCTGGGCAGAATGTTGCTAAGTAGCAATGTCATCTATATCTATGTAAGAGTGGTCATGTTGGTGCGCATGATCCGCACTCGTCTCTTTGCAGCGGCACGGGTGAAATCTTGCCCCGGTATACATAGTAGCTGTGTGATAGCCTCCCTCTCTGGTTGTGCTCGCACAGTTGGCCATCCTCCAATATCAGGGGGTGGCCCAGGAACCGTTAAAAGGAAACTACTTGTCCCTTAACCGGGAGTGCAAGTCTTGGTTAAGCATTTAAGGATAGAGGACCTTAAATTCTCTTAAGGTGCGGATGTGGAGCACACTGAAAATGAGGACACGTAGCCCTCTAAAGGTGAGGGCGTGCAACCCTCTCAAGGCGAGGATGTATAGTCCTCTGGAGGTGAAGGCGTGTAGTCCTCTCAAGGTGAGGGCGTGCAGCCCTCTGTTGGCGAGGACGTGTAGTCCTCTAAAGGTGAAGGCGTGTAGCCCTCTGTTGGCGAGGACGTGTAGTCCTCTAAAGGTGAGGGCGTGTAGCCCTACGAAGGTGAGGACATGCAGTCCTCTGATGGCGAGGGCGTGTAGCCCTCTGAATGTGAGGACGTGTGGTCCTCTAAAGGTGAGGGCGTGTAGCCCTACGAAGGTGAGGACATGTAGTCCTCTAAAGGTGAGGGTAACTAGTACCCAAGGTGAGGGCGTGTAGCCCTCTCAAGGCGAGGACATGTAGTCCTCTGGAGGCGAGGACGTGTAGTCCCCTCAACGGTGAGGGTAACTAGTACCCAAGGTGAGGGCGTGTAGCCCTCTCAAGGCGAGGACATGTAGTCCTCTAGAGGTGAGGGCGTGCAGCCCTCTGATGGTGAGGACGTGTAGTCCTCTCCAGGCGAGGACGTGTAGTCCTCTCAACGGTGAGGGTAACTAGTACCCAAGGTGAGGGCGTGTAGCCCTCTCAAGGCGAGGACAGGTAGTCCTCTGGAGGTGAGGGCGTGCAGCCCTCTGATGGCGAGGACATGAAGTCCTCTGAAGGTGAGGACATGTAGTCCTCTCAAGGCGAGGACGTGTAGTCCTCTCAACGGTGAGGGTAACTAGTACCCAAGGTGAGGGCGTGTAGCCCTCTCAAGGCGAGGACGTGTAGTCCTCTGAAGGTGAAGGCGTGCAGCCCTCTGATGGCGAGGACGTGTAGTCCTCTCAACGGTGAGGGTAACTAGTACCCAAGGTGAGGGCGTGTAGCCCTCTCAAGGCGAGGACAGGTAGTCCTCTGGAGGTGAGGGCGTGCAGCCCTCTGATGGAGAGGACGTGTAGTCTTCTCAAGGCGAGGACGTGTAGTCCTCTCAACGGTGAGGGTAACTAGTACCCAAGGTGAGGGCGTGCAGCCCTCTGAAGGCGAGGACATGTAGTCCTCTAGAGGTGAGGGCGTGCAGCCCTCTGATGGTGAGGACGCGTAGTCCTCTCAAGGCGAGGACGTGTAGTCCTCTCAACGGTGAGGGTAACTAGTACCCAAGGTGAGGGCGTGTAGCCCTCTCAAGGCGAGGACATGTAGTCCTCTAGAGGTGAGGGCGTGCAGCCCTCTGATGGTGAGGACGCGTAGTCCTCTCAAGGCGAGGACGTGTAGTCCTCTCAACGGTGAGGGTAACTAGTACCCAAGGTCCACCCTTATGAGAAAGCAAGAGATCGACTCATCGAGAGGGCCGGTCATCCCAAATCCACAAGATTAGATGTAGGAAATCTATGCAGTTAACATGATTTTTAGGGATGCAGATGCATGCAACCTTTGTCGTGAAATTTGGTAAATGCGGACTTCATTTGAAACAATGCAATGTAATGGAAAGTTGTACAATGTTCATGACATTCTTTCCCTATTTTGTGATTTTGATTTTGATTTAATTTTTTTTGGAAAACACAGATTGACTGTCCTTTTGAAAGAGGTGATAATTCATGCAACCTCATCCTATCTTTTTTGCAAACCTCTCCGGGAACTCCCTCAGAGTGTGTGTTCTGTTTGATTTAGTCACTTGACCATTTTGGAGTGATGGCAATAGAGTCGTTTGATGTTTAATCAATCCATTGAAATCCTAGGGTTTGTCCCCTTTTTTTTTGTTAAAAACATCGATGGGTAAGAACTTTTGATCGGCCCCTATGTTCACTTGAGGCTCATGCACGGTGCCCCTCATTGCCCCAGTGTAAGGCTTTGAGGTACCAATCGTTGTCTTTCGTCATGACCTTGTAGCTGGGAACCTATTGAGTGAGAACTTCTAATCTGCCCCTAGGTTCGTTTGAGGTTTATGCATGGGGCCTTTCATTGCCCCAGTGTAGGGCTTAGAGGTACCAATTGTTGTCTTGTTTTCACAACCTCGTAGTGAGGAAGAATGAAAGACGCAATTGATTCTTGCAAAAAGAATTTTCCAAGGACGAGAAATAGTTGAAGGATTTTTCAGCTGATGGATTAAGTCAAATGACTCCTATGTAGAAGCAAGATGTTTTGATGTCTTGATGATGCTAAAGGATCAAGTGCTTCTAAGTTTTATTCAAGACAAGAATCCAAGAAAATCAAGATATATGATCAAGTTGATCTCTAGAATCTTAGGAAGAAGTTTCCAAACTGAAGAAGCAAAAGGTTTGACCAAGGAATTCTATCCTTTCAAATTGAGATTTGCTCTCTGGTAATCGATTACCAGTAGTTGAAAATGTTTTAATTCAAATTTTTAAAACCTGTAATCGATTACATAAGTCTTGTAATTGATTACCAGAGGGGATTTTCAGAAAATAATTTCCAAGAGACATATCTATTCAAATGTTTTATGAATGGCCATTCAAATGCTTTAAAGAGAGTTTTTATTGCCCAAACAGTTTTATCCTCTCGAAAGATCAAGAGTTTTTCTGAACTGAAATGTCTTATCCTCTCAAAAAGATTCCTTGGTCAACCACTTGCTTATTCAATAAGGAATTTTTGATTGGTCTTCATTGTACAATCTATCCCTTTTAAGAGAGATTTCTTCTTCTCTTCTTCTTACTTCTGAAAAGGGATTAAGAGACTGAGAGTCTCTTATTGTAGAGGATTCTTGAACACAAGGGAAGGGTTGTCCCTGTGTGGTTCAGACTTTGTAAAAGGAGTTTTACAAAGAGAGTGGAAAATCTCAAGTGGGTTTCTTGAGGACCGGACGTAGGCGCGGGAAGTGGCCGAACCAGTATAAATCAAGTTTGCATTCCTCTCTTCCTTTAAACTTCTTTTATTGCTATTTATCTTTTGCTTTAAAGAAGTTTATTTTGATTTGTCTTTTGAGTAATTCCTGTTAAGGGTGCATTGTTAATCCAAAAAGAAAGAGTGATAGTTCAATTGGGGAATAGTCTTTGCATCTTAATTCAACCCCCCTTTTTCTTAAGGTAACTGAGGTCATTTGTCCAACATCCTATTCTTGACAACTCGCTTCTCTAAGAAGACAAACTTTCTGGAATGATAAAATGAAGTCACATGAACGTCTATATTTTTACTTGAAAACACAGTCAATCAAATGCCTTTTTATTTATTTTTTTTTTAAACTTATTTTTTTATTTTGAAACTTATTTGTTTTGAACTTTACTCGTTGTTTTACGGCACCCCCACCAACGTGCAAGACGAGTAATCTCTGATTGAACAGTCTTGGAAGTCAACACTCAAGAGCGCAGGTCGCTTGAGCAAATAGACCAATGGCTTGCACCCACATTCCGGTGAAAGTTGAATAAGCAAACATGCGTTTGTGAGAGGATGAGGGACAAGGATGTCCATTTTATCCATATCATTTAGCATTGTAACTGTGGTTCATAATAATGGCATAAACTTGAAAATCCTGATGAGTCATAACAACAGCTTCCAGAATTGCCCCATGTATGGTGTTGCTTGTCAATGTTATGATTCAACAAGCGATTCTCCTCAAATTTCAGCCAGCCCGTATCAATTAGACTTCACACTTTATGCTTCGGGGTCATACAATGCTCAATGGAATGCCCCAGGGCTCCTCCACGATAAGCACACGTTGCGTTCGAGTCGTATCCTCAGAAAAATGGAGGTTGAGGAACCTTGGTTGGGGTTATGGCTACCATTGAATTATTGAGTGGATATGGGATCAAGTTTAGCATATGACAACGGAATTTGGGGTGAACCCTACAGGCTTTTTGCTGCAAAATTCCTTTTTGTTGGTGTTTTTTTGGTTTGTGCTAAAGGTGGTCTTCGTCATTGGAAGTGCAGTAGACAGGCTTTGTGGTTGATTTAGGGATGGCCTTTGTGGATAATTGGGTGGTGGGTAAGGAGGAGGTTTGTTATTGGCTGAGTAAAGATATTGTTGGGTTGGTGGGAAACTTGGCCGTACAGGAATGGCAGTCACAGCATGGGTTTCTCCCTCATCCTCACCCTCTTTATTTGCCCCAGTTTTCTCAGTCGTCCTAGTAGGATGATCAAATTTGCCTTTTTTCAGACCCACATCGATCCTTTCACTGGCAAAGACCAAATCCTCAAAGCTTTGAAGGTGTGTAGCCCACCTTTTTCCATAGTAGAATACTGGTAATGTGTCTACTATCATTGTCATCGTTTTTTCGTCATTGAGGTGCCACTTTGAGCTGCCAGGTTCTCCACCTTTGGGTGTATTCTTTGAAAGATTTGTGCCCCCCCTTTTGCACATGTTCTGTAGTTGCATCCTATCCGAAGACATTATACTGACACTGCCTAACGAAGGCCACCACTAGGTCCTTCCAAGAATGGACTCGGGAAGGTTCCAAGTTAGTGTACCAGGTAACAGCTACCCAGTAAGACTTTCTTGGAATGAATGTATCAGTAATTCCTTATCTTTTGCGCATGCCCCCATCTTCCGATAATACATCTTTAGATGGTTCTTGGGGCAAGTAGTCCCCTTGTACTTGTCAAAGTCCAACACCTTGAACTTGGGAGGGGTGATGATATTGGGTTCTAGGAACAACTCTTTTGGGTTAGCAAAGGCATAATCTTCACCTCCTTCAATGGCCCTGAGCCTTTCCTCTAAATGATCCAACTTTCCCTTTTTGGCCATAGCAGGAGGGGCTCTTCCCACCGCAAAATGCAATGGTTGTAGTTGCGGGCGAAACTGAGGGCCCTCCAAAGTGTTTTCAAAGGGTATACCACCAACTGCTTGCCCCTCAGTGGCATATCCGAGCCAAGGCTCGAAGTCAGCTAGATTGTGGTGGGGAATTTCATGTGTCTCCCCCATGGTTTGAGAGATATGTGCCTGATCAGATTGAGGTTATTGGTTCTCAATGAGTATCGGAGTGGAGTTATTGAGATTTTCATTGAGAGTGTACGCCACGTTGGGTGGTGTATAGTTGGGAGGCAAGCCATATGATGGGAAGGCGTGCTCGTTTTGAATTTGCACATCATGGGGTCGTCCGTACTTCCTAAATCTTTGCCTACCATATTTGAGGTTGGATGATTCATTTGCTTGAGGCCAGATGGGAGCATCGGGTTCACCTTAGCGACAGCGCTAATAGCGGCAACTATAACCGCATTGGCTTCCATTATCTTCTTCATGCTCATCATGGCCTTCATCATTGTGGCCATTTGCTCTTTTATGGCCTCCATTTTCGGCCTTCATCTTCTCTTGCACCTCCTCTGCTTCACCCATTACTCTAGCTCTAGCACGAGTTCGGTAAGGGCGCCGTAAAGCGTGTCCTTTTTTGATAACAATGATTAAGTTCATTTTATTTTATTTTATTTTTCAAGGAAAGAATGCAATGAGCAATGCAACCAATGAAAAGCATGGATGTATGCGAATGATGTACAGTTGAAGTATTGCGAATTTTTACGCAGGATATGGGGTCGAATCAATTTAGATTTTCAACATGGTCCATGACATCTTTGTCAAGGTGAAACTGGAAGTAACAAGGACATCAATAATCCTAAATATGTTTGGCAGTAGACGAAGCAGTGATGTGACTCGATTCATCTTTTGCCCCAATTTTGCAAGACGGTTACTTCCATATTTCAACTTGACTTGATGAACCTTTTTGTAAAAACATGAGCTTGGTTCAACCCTATAATCCAAGGAATGGCAATTCTGGTCGCCAATACTTCAACAACATCTCATAGGGATGAATGACTCGGGCATACTTTAAGCTTATGCACGGAAAATGTAATTATGAAATTGAGATGCCCGAAGAAACACCATTTCCTAGTTAACCATGCATTAGGTACCATGTTCAATTATTTTGTTTTTAAGTGAAACGGGTTTATGATCCCAACATGGTTGGCTCGTGGTGCCTAACACATGAAACTAAGAATGTAGTGTGAAGTTTCACGCTTCCCCCTTTTTTGTTTTTGTTTTGTAGAGGAAAATGCAAGGATGAGCAAACATGAAAACAAATGGTATGCAATTTTGCAGATCAAAAAGTTTGTTGAACGCATATGCATGATGATGCCATGACTCATGCAAAATGTGAGGCTGGAATATGATAACGGACAAATGCAGGATATGTCCATTATGATGTTATGAAGAGATGCTTATGCGATGCATGATATGAATGCATTTTACGGACACGAGAGCCCGAAAAATTATCTCTTCTTACTTGCGCTTTTGGGGGCGCAGTGCCCCATGTGTACAATTAAGAAGGTGATATGGACCTTCCGGCTTCCCGTGACAAAGGACGAGACCAACATACAATGCATGCTAGAGATAAAATGCGGGAGTGACTTGATTCGCACTGATTTTTGGAGTAAAAACGTGGGATAAACTCATTTTATTCAAAAAGTTATAACTAGTCAAGATCTGAGCGACAATACAAACTTCCTAGCGGTTTCTAATCATATGGTCCATTAAGTCTATCATATGTTGACAATAGCTGAGAAGTCCGTGGATCTTCTTGGGGGCGGAGTAGGTGTCCGCCATTGCTTTGGCCTTGGCTAGCAATCGGGGAAGTTCTTGACTCCTGTTCAAAGTAAGAGCAAATCGGTCCGTCCACATTGTTGCCTCTTGGTGCCATGAATCAATTACCCTCTCCCTTGCTTCGCTTTCTGCTGATATCTTGGCGTACTCATCCTCTAGCCTTTGCTCGTGAGTCGCCGCTAGATTTAGCTTCTCTTTGCACTCATCGATGATGGCCCACATATTCCCTTCAGTCTCGCTTAACTGTTGGGACAAATTTCTTTTCGACCTAAGGCAAGCCTTTAGCTCGTCCTTCCAGATCATGCCTTTGACCCATGATGATTCCTTTCACCTCTTCAGAGTTTGAGCTCACTATTGCTGCCCTATAAAGCCCCTCAAAACTTTGCTGGCACGTGTTCTTCCTTTCGGGCCTTCTTGGTTTCTCGTTCCAAGGCTTCAGCGGTGGCCATATTGACGTCCCTTAGTTCATCATACTCTTTTCAGACTTTTGATGGCTATGGACTTGAACTTCTCTTCGACTACTCGGGCTCTTTCAAGCTCTGCCTTTAGGGCTTGTACCTCATCACTTTCTTCCGAAGCTTTAACCTCATCGTCCCTCACAGTCTTTAGATTTGGGAGCCAATCCAATCCTTGTGTTCGGACTCTCAGCCACTTATGATAACCGCCGATGATCCCATTACTGCTTCCCCTAAGCTCTCTGTCCTTTCTTCACGCCGCATCCCATGCCTTGCAAACTCCTTGGAGTACCCTCGCGTTGTGGTCACTAAAACCCCGTGCGATGAAAGGCGTGATGCTTTCGTCTAATGGCGCTCCTCTCATGGGGTAGCCAAGCTGTCTTATGGCGAGAACGGGATTATAATTAATACAACCCCTTGTTCCCATCAAGGGAACATTTGGACATCCTTCGCATGAAGATAGAATCTTTGATTCTTCCTTCCTTCTAGCGAGGGAACCAATTAACAGACGCCCCCCCATGCTAGCCAAGAGTTGGTCCCAATTCGCCTTTCCTTTTTCGACGCACGAGCGGTAACCTTGTAGCGGATAGACGGGCCTACCTTCTTGGAGAAAAAGGTGTGAAACCAGCCCCACATAGAGAGCTGGAGTACAGCAAACAATCCTTGCATTGCTTTCTTCACATCTTCGGTCGAAGGTGTCATATAGGTCGGCTAGCATAGCGACAACCGGACTTTCCTTGTGGTTATGATAGGCGAGAAAAACGTCGATCGCTGCCAGGTCCACCAACCCATCCACATTTGGAAAGAGGACTCCCTCGAAAATCAACAGTGTGAGAATATCTATGAATGGGGTCCACTCGCCTTTATCTGCCAAGATTCTTGCTTTTACCTCCAAATATTTTCTCAGTATTCCGACCACCCCATTTTCGACTTGCCTTTGGCGGTCTAATTCCTGCGCCGAGATTTGGACTTTTTTAGAAATTCTGGCCAATGAGGGGTAGAACCCTGAGAAGAGGTATGGTTTCCTTCCCCCTAGAGGACATCCTAGGATCTCCTCAAATTCTTCCACCATTGGTGATAGCTGGAAGTCCCCAAAGATGAAGCACCTCAACGGCTGATCATAATACTGGGCGAGGGAGGCAATTGGTTCCATGGAGACTTCTACCCTAGCTAGGTCCCAAATGCTTACCATAGGCTTTGCGGAAGGCTTGCCGTTGAAGTTGACCCATTAATTGCCCCAACTTTCGTAAACTGGTGACCTCTAAGCTCTTGATTTTGACTTGATAAAACCTCTTTTTAAGCGAAGGCTTTTGACTTGATCCCATGTTTTACTAAAGTGAAATAAAATCTAGTGCGAATCAAAACTCCGACATCTATCATGGGTGGAATGGATGAATGCATGAAGGAATGCATATGACACGGATGCAATTTATGAATATGGGAGCTCGGGAAATTGTCTCCTTCTTAGATACAACGTCTTGGGGGTAGCAAAGTGCCCAACGTATGTATTTAAGAAGGTGACACGGACCCTCCGTTGGTTTGCCCAAGAGAGGGGATTAAGACGGAACCCACACATGATGCACATGCGAAAGGTACAATACGGGGATGTACATAGTATGATAATATTCACTGAACATAAGCAAACAGGTATATGATACTTATGCATGGCAGTGTGAAAAATGGCACGCAGCGTGTTTGCTTCGTGCCCCTATTTAAGGGACCTATAAGGGAGAGAACTAACTAGGCTTTTAGCAATAATCCCCAAGGTAGTTATATCTCTCTTGATGGTTTCTAGAGGTATCATCCCCTTTGAAGAACATATTGTAGCAGTAGGGACTACTAGCAACAATAGGTTTTCAAAGAGAAAAGCTCTAGATGAGGGTTCACTGTAATCAAGCAAGTCGGAGACCTAGCATGATCACAGATTCACCTCCACTCCTTATGTTCCCATGAACCCGGGTATAGGGCCCTTTTTCACTCACAGTGTGTGCAAATAGTGTTAGTGTTTGTGTGCATCAAATGAATAAATATTTACCTCATGCATACATTCTAAAACACACTAAAAGCAACAAAAAGTTTATATACACAAGAACATAAGACAAATAAAGGGAAACCAACAAAGGAGAGAGTCATGATAAAACATTGCACAAGATTAAATGGCCTAACTCTCTAAAAAACAGTCCCCAGCGGAGTCGCCAACTGTCGCAACCTACCCTTCGGCGGGAGGGCGACGCGTGACTCGCGGGATGCGTGTTCCACGAAAGGAATACGCGCGGAGTCGCCACCAACGTTTATTTGAGGAAAACGTCGAAAAAACCGGAAAAGACGCGATCTACGAACTTTTAAGTGAAAGGTTCGGGAGTTGTATTTACGCACGGGGAAGGTATTAGCACCCCACACGTCCGCCCCAAGGGACGGCAGCCTTTAATCGAATGTGCAAACATGACTTTGATTTTTTATGTTCCCTTTTTATGTCTCTATATCCTTTATACCCTTTTTATATTTTCTCTTTTTGTGGTCGACAAGGGTGTTTCCCTTTGCTCCTACGTATTCCTCAATTTGGGATGAGAAAATCAGACCTACGTAGTTCTTTTTTATCAAGTGATTCTTTTTACTTTAAGAGGTGATCATTTTAAGGCGTTGGACCTTAAAAATGATCCATTTTACTTAGTGAGAAAATGAAATGACAAACTTCAAAAGCCTATTTTTATGGACGAGCTTGACTAGGCGAATTGATTTTAGCCTTTAGTTTCACTTTAGTTATTAATCAATTCGATTAAGAATGAGAAATCCCAAAGAGAAAACGTCCGATTGATTTTCCGCTTTATTTTACTAAAAGATGTCTTTTTTATTATTATATTATTTTTTACCTCTTTTTGATTTCCAACGTGGTTACGGCACGACCGAACGGTCGGAATTTATTTTAACCGAAGTTAATGGATAATATAATTCAAACGTTCGGTGGAAATTTATTTTATTTTTAAGTTAAGCGAGAAATGACTTAAGTAAAATGGCTTAAGCACGTCAACAGGGGGTATAAAAAGTAAACAAAACGAGAATAAAAATGCACGAAACACAATGTGGACCACTACGGGTACATAGAATGAATCGAAAAGCTTGGTTCGAGGTACTTACCCGTTGAAGATCGAAGAACGATGAAGAACGAATGAAGAACGTCGAAGAACGGTTGAAACCTTTGCGAAATTCTTCACGGAAGACGTTACGGAAACGTTTCGGAAGCGCCTCGGCTTAGATTTTCTTCACGGAAACGATTTTTTCAAGCAAATTCGAAAGAGAGAGAAGTGCCAAAGGGGCTGAACCCTTTTCTTCTTCACTTCCTCCCCTATTTATAGCAAAATAGGGGAGGTGGTTGCCGCCCAGCTCGCCCAGGTGAGCTCAGCTCGCCCAGGCGAGCCAGGTTGCTTCCTCCAGAAGCAACAGCCTTCTGGAGGAATATTCTAGAGGGCCCAAGTGGGCCTGGGTGCTATTTGCACCCCCATTTTTACTAAGTACACCCCCCTCTGCTTTTTTTGGTGATTCTTTTTTCGTAAAGTTACGGAAACTTACGAATTTTGTAACGATACTTGTTTTCTTTCCGTAATGTTACGGAACCTTGCGGATTACATAATCATCCCCCTTTTGACTTACGGAATGTTACGGAACCTCACTTAATTATGCAACGATGCTTCCATTTGATTTCCGGTGTGTCACGGAAACTTACGAATTGTGCATCAATATTTTTTTTGGTTTTTCGGCATGTCCTGGAATTTCACAAATTGCCTAATGATGGGTACCAAGCACCTCACAAGGACCAAAGAAAGGTCGCATGTCATCAAGCAAAAGTCCCCGGACGAAATTAGGGTATGACAGGGGCCAACCAGGATAATTCCATTGTATGCTTTATCTTTCTTATTGCTTGTGATCTGTACATTTCTGGATCCTTTTCGTGAGCAGCTTGATTTTTAAATGACTATATCTTTGATAGAAAATCTTTTAAGCTTGCTCAATATGTTTTTACACAACCAAATGCATATACCTATTCATTGTTTTGAACTATCAAAACATATTCAACCTACCTTGAATATAATATTCTATGAGTAGCTTTTGAAGTAGTGTATAAGAGTATTTTTGTATGGTTATTATTGAAAAACTATTTTATGAAAAGGATATTGTTTTCTCTCAACAACTCTTCCTGAAATTGGTTCTTTGATATATCTTACAACTTCAAATGTTGAGTGCTCTTTTGCAAGAAAAAAGTAGCATAGTCAATTAAGTGTCACTATTCAACCTCATTTTCTAGTGACCTTTTGATCCACTTCACTTAGTTGGTGTAATTGATTGATAATGTATGAATATGCCCAACCTTAAAAAGACTTAACTAATAGTGCAATGCAAAGCTTATTTCCCTCTATTATGAAATGTAAATGATATGAAGTGTTTGGGTATGATCAATTACAATAATACTCAATGTAATAACAATGCCCGATATCAATTGAAACAATCACAATTGGGTCAATTTTTCATTTCTCATATTCATTATTAATTCAATTTCAATTTATCACAATTTAATCAATGAAAATTAAAGATATTGGTTTAAGAGAAAGAGTGCACAACAGATTTATCCTACTTCACTCAATACCATTGAAAGCTCCAATCCCCCAAGGTTATACCCTTCTACCTCGACAGACGCATAATCATGATAGCATTACATAGTTAATTAAAGGAATAAGTGTGACAATTTTCTTAAAAACGTATCTTGTAGTAAAAGAACATCACATACTTGACTTGTCTCAAAACCAAACTTAGAAGTAAACATAAATGGTTTAAACATCATTGCCACTCCAAAGACCATACAAATTGTTAAATAAAACTACTATAAACACATACCAAAATTCAACATGATAAATACTAAACTCAAGCTTTGGTGTCACATTATATTAGAGCTTTACAACCCATAAGAAAACATAAAATAATTGTCACTAATGAGGCCTAATTCTCTCCTCCAACATCATTTTTAACATGGTGCTAAATCTCACCTGCAAATGGTGATTTACCCAAACAAAAACAATTCAAACAAAAAAGTAGTGAGATACATCTCATCACATTGCATATATATAGGAAGCATGCATCATTACACATGGCAATTCATTTGTAGCATAGTCACTCAATCATGTACATTATATAAATACATATGTATTATGATGCAAATTTAGCTTATGACTCTATATGCATGTGATACCAGTTAAAAATATTTTGAAAGAAGTCCAGGAGAGAAAGATTTTTGCACCATAGGAAACCTAACTTCACACTCCCACTAAGATGAGATTATCGATGACGCATCAGGGCTACCCAGTCTTGTAAGGATACTCCAACCCATGGAATCAACATGAGCCATATGGAGATTCCAAAATGGATAACACCCTAAAGGATCAACTCATAGTTCAACTTATTCATGCCCTGCTTGGTTAAGCCAAACCACATCTCTTGAAAAACTTATCATCATATGATGCATGAGGCATACAAGACCATGGTCTTTTCACATTTATCATAACATGGTGGTCCCTGCCCCATAGGTACTCAACCTATACATAAATCTTTTCGAAGTATTACCATGAAATTATTTGATTCACCCCATGTACATATGAGAATCATTATCTAATATCACACACTTCATACTTTTAACTCAAGCATATAAGCTAGGAATCACAAAATCTCATAATTGAGGTATTGCCTATACACAAAATTGTCAATCATTGTGTTTCATAAAACATCTTATACAAAAGTGATTAAATTATATACAAGAAATACATATTAAATTTGTCCCACTCACCCATTATGACTACGATTTAGATATTCATTAAATTTTGGGTATTATCTCTACTTTTTCCTATCATGTGTCTACAACCTTTGCGAAGTGTAAACTAGATATCTAGAGTGGTACAAATCCTACCAAGTTGATTATTATCTTTTTAGAAATATAAGACAATTATCTTCAACATCTATGTTGACCTTTAAAGCTAGTTCAATCTTTTTTCTATGCCTAAAATTAGGGAAAAAAATACAAACGGACTACATAATTGTTCGAATGTGGTCGACAAGTGTACCGATTCACACAAGTAGTATAAAATGGTAAGACCGAGTATCATATCCACAAGGAATTTGTTTCACCTAGACTATGTATATTCAGTATGTGAACACTTTTAAAGCTTGGAAATAAGGTAAAGATTAAGTGATGAATTAGGTTTCTGCACTATTAACTACTTGGACAAAAGTAAGATAATCAAAGTTGTAAAATGTGATAAATATCAAGTTAAAAGCGTTGGGGAGTTTCCTACTGAAATTTCTCTTGCCGTATGAAAGGGTTTTTCTCTATTTAACGTATCCAAGTGTTCTTACACTGAGAAAATACTCAGACCATGATTCCTCACATGAATGAGCCTAACTCTTTTAGCTTTTGTTCTTGATTCCTCAACAAATTTGTTCTAAAAGAGTTGCACTAAGCACACAGTGTAAAATATACTAGATCATTGCACTCCATTCCTAGACATACAGATTTCTAGCTTGCTCTATCAAGTTCTAAGGTATTAAAGCATTTTCCAATACTAAAAAGCCTAACTAAACATACAAATGGGTGATCAAGCCACAAGCATGTAAAATAAGCATAGATAGAAGTAAAGAACACCAGAAAATAACATTAAATAGATAGTAAGAGCATTACATCAAGAGTTTTAGAAGTTACTCTCTAACAAAGAGGTTCTAGCCTTCCATTACAAGCAAAGCTTCAAAATACAAAAAAAAAATTTGGTAAAAGAAAATGGAAGAAGATGAAAGAGAATGTCTTCTCCAGCCTCTCAACCCTGTTGGATCGAGTGGCCTCAGAATAATTAAGAAGGGGGGTTGAATTAACTATTCCTAAACCTTTACTAATTAAAAATTACTCTTTTAAGGCTTTTACTAAATTGTTAACAGAAAGAGGAGTAGAAGAGAAACTTAACAGAAAGTAAAAGCGGAAATTAAATGCACAACGGAAAGTAAAATAGTAGGGAAGAAGGAAACAAACACACAAGGATTTTTATACTGGTTCAGCACAAACTCGTGCCTACCTCCAGTCCCCAAGCGACTTCCGGTCCTTGAGATTTCTTTCAACCTTGTAAAAATCCTTTTACAAGCAAAGATCCACAAGGGATGTACCCTCCCTTGTTCTCTTTGAACCTAGTGGATGTACCCTCCACTAGAACTGATCCACAAGAGATGTACCCTCTCTTGTTCTCAGTCAAACCCAAGTAGATGTACCCTCTACTTGTACCACAAAGGATGTACCCTCCAATGTGTTAAGACAAAGATTTCAGGTTGTTACACCTTTGATACTTTGTGAATGGGGATACAAAAGAATTCTCAGGCGGTTAAACCTTTGAACGTTTTTGTATTAGGGAATGGGAAGAATCAAAAGAATTCTCAAACTGTGTCGTTTTGAATTCTTTGACAAGGGAGAAGGGAGACACAAAAGAATTCAGGCGGTTAGTCCTTCCTTCTTTTGGAACAGGGAGAAGAGAGACACAAAAAGAATTCAGGCGATTAGTCCTTGGTGAATTCTTTTTGGCAAAGGGAGAAGAGAATGGAAAGGATGAATAGCACAAGTTTTCAAGGTTTGGAAAAACCAGAAAACTTCAGAAAACTTTTGGTACAAAGAAGAAGAAGAAGTTCAAAGAGATTCAAGGCTTGTAAAGGATTGTAAGAGATTGTTAGAAAGACTTGGAATAATTGAATTCAAAATGCAAAACAAAGCCTTGCTTTTTATAGACTCTTCATGTCTGGTCAAGAAAGCCATTCAGAAGAGTTATATCTTTTAGAAAAACTTAAAACCCATTTGAAAGAGTCAAAACCTTTTTGAAGAGTTACATCTTTAGATTTTTCAGAAACAAACATTGGTAATCGATTACCAAATATGTGTAATCGATTACACAAAGCTTTTGAATGAAACAATGTGACTCTTCACATTTAAATTTGAATTTCAACGTTCAAGGACACTGGTAATCGATTACCAAAACATTGTAATTGATTACAGCCTTTTGAAAATATTTGGAACGTTGTAAATTCAGTTTGAAAACATTTTCAAACTCATTTTGCTACTGGTAATCGATTACAACAATATGGTAATCGATTACCAGAGAGTAAAAACTCTTTGGTAAAGGTTTTGTCAAAAACTCATGTGCTATTCAAAGTTTTGAAAAACTTTTTAATACTTATCTTGATTGAGTCTTTTCTTCATTCTTGAATCTTGAGTCTTGAATCTTGATCTTAATTCTTGAGATCTTGAATCTTGATTCTTGTTTGTAGGCTTTCTTCTTGAGTCTTGAATTCTTCTTGATTCTTGAACTCTTTGACTTGTTCTAGATTTTCTTGAGATGGATGTTCTTTGATTCTCTTGAGCTTTTTGTCATCATCTTTTGTTGTCATCATTATTATCATCAAAACACCTTTGAATCATTGTTGATTCATCATGAAGCTTTGCTTCCACAAACCCTATTTCTCTTTGTTTTTCACGTAGCTAGCCTCTGGTTATGGTTCTTGATGGTGATCCCCCCCTTTTGTTTTCCGCCAATCTTAGTGTTTTAAAGGATCTTGGACTTTTCAGCTCTTGAAGGCTCGCTTAGCGAGCATGTCTCACTGAGCGAGAGTAAGTGAAATTCCGCTAAGCAAGAGTGGGCG
Organism: Glycine soja; assembly: GCF_004193775.1. Lineage (NCBI taxonomy): Eukaryota > Viridiplantae > Streptophyta > Magnoliopsida > Fabales > Fabaceae > Glycine > Glycine soja. The sequence continues at coordinate 37,143,393 of NC_041009.1, forward strand.
CGCTGAGTTCGAGAAGAGACAACATCCTCGCTGGGTAGGCTGGCTGCATGCTGAGTGTGCAGATCTCTGACTTATCCTCTTGTAGGGTTTTCCATCCGCTAAGCAAGCTAAATGCCTTGCTAAGCGAATAAGTCTCGCTTAGCCAATTTGTCTCGCTATGCGAGTCATCGGCAACTTTTTTTACCTTCTCTTCTTTGGCCTAAAAATTGAATTGGATTCAACATTAGGTCACAAAAATGGAGTTTCTACTCTATAAAATCACACAAGAAAGATAATATATACAATTTCCACATAAAGAACCATAAATTGGAGGCACATTGCTATTTTCTTACAAATTTTCAATACAAAACTAACTCATGGACAACAACTAACAAACTCCCCCAAATTTACAGTTTTGCTTGCCCTCAAGCATAGAAAATAACAGTTTACTTGTACTCAAGTGAAAGGAATCAACAATGGTTAACCAAAATTGTGTTTGTTTCAAATGTATCAATCACACAAACAGACAAGACTAAGCAATGCTTCAACCAACAACCTTTCACAATGATATGCAATATTTTCAAAGATATAAGCATGTCTATTAAGCAACACAAATGAAATAAGCCAGCAAGCATGACAAGTATCAAAGAAGGTTAACCAAGCTTAATCCTCACGGCCACTATTTCTCTCATATGCACAAGTGTTTAAGTTAATTCCTCAAATAAACAACCTACACAAGTTCCAACTTTTGCATTTCATCTCATTCCATACACTCACAAACACACAAAATGAATCTGAAGGACTTTCTTGGCTTGTAATGAGGCTTGGCTACAAACAATTCATGGTTTTTCTTGGATGCAAAACTTAGGTTCTAGGAGAGCATTCATCCTTAGATCACCTTCTTCTTTAAATCCCAGCTTCTATTGATATGCCATAAGCATAATAAAGTTACAACTCAAGTAACAACACACAGAGCTTCACTTATTCTTGAAATTCTTGGTTTTTTTTAATTTTATTTTAGCAGTTTATGATTATTGCTACTAGTTATTTATATGGCTCTCCGTGTGGCCGTTACTTTCCTTCCTGCAATCAAGATCAGCCAAACACACTCCCCCAAATTTGGAACAAATTTGTCTTAAACCATAATGCTCTCCTATAACCTAAGGAAAGGTAGATAGAGATCAAAATTGCATTTAAGCTCAGGGTTGAAAGACTCATTCAATCATATTCAAGCTCAAAATGGGTGCAAGGGTTTAATCATTCATGAATAGGGTAAGGCTATTTGGCTAAGTGGCTAAATCAAATCAATCATGGCCTTCATCATTTCCAAATCATGCATTCATTGAGTATTCAGAGATTCATGCAAAAATTGGTACTTGATGCTAGTCATTCTCTCATAATTTAGGATTCACACATCCCACCGGGTTACAACAATTGATTACCTTCGCTATTTATCTGCCAAACAAACTAACATTTTCACTCACACCCCTAATTTTCATGTTCTTTCTCTTCTAGATACAACATACTCATTCAAGGCATATGATCTAGTATCGTAAGTCACTCAATTCATGCAATCAATTCAATTCAAACCATATCATCAAACACCACTAGTAATTAAAAACCAAAAAGTGTTTCAAAAACCACTGTGCATAATTCAAAACCAATAAACTGTTCAAAAAGCAATAAAAGTATGCTAAATAAATAAATAAAACTAAACTAAAATTGTAAACTGTCCAAAACGTAGAATAAGTAAATCAAATCCTATTGTCACTCCTCCTGAGCCGGAGTTGGGTCATCATGAGGTGGTGTGAGGGCATCCTGAGCTGGCATAAGAGTATCCTGAGCTGGAGTGGGCCATGGATCCCAAGTCCCTTACGCCACAATGACGTCCGCTACATAATCCTCATCAATATCGATCTTTGCTGCACCTTCCTCGCCAGGCTCCTCCATAGGCGTGTCTGCTGGAGTCTCCTCAGGTGTCTCCTCTGCCTCTGCCTCTGCCTCTGGTGCCTGTGGCTGCGGCTCCTGGGCTGTAGGAGCCTCACCTCCCCCCAAAGAGGAAGGCTGGACTCCGGGCCAGGCCACCTAAGCCATAAAGGCCTTCATGCTCATAATGGGCCTTTGCTGAGCCAGATCATGAATGCTCTGCATCATCAGGTAAAGGCCGTGGTGAAGGCTCTGCAACATCGACACTAGAATGTCTGTGGTCTGCATAGAGGGGTCGACTGGTGCTAGAGCTGGTGCTAGTGCTGGGATGGAAGCATCTGAAGAAGCCCTAGCCCTGGCCTTGCGGGACCCAGGGAATATAATCGTCAGATCATCTGGGTTCCACCAGTTCTTGCTAATCTAGGCCAAGTTAATGGCCAGGCTGAGGGACTCAAAAGTCAATGAGTCAGATATGACTCCTCTGGCTATGCATAAAGCAGTGCTAAGAGCATGGAATCCAAGCCTAAAGGAGTTGGACTAAGCCATCTGGGAGATCTGTCCAAAAATTATCGATCCCACGTCCATGTCCATCTTCATGACGAGCCCATAAACCAACCTCGCCCTGTCCATGTTAAGGTCAGAGGTGTGAGAAGTGGGGGGAGGTTGGAGTAGGAAAGGACACTCCAGGTCTGTGCGAGTGTAGTCAAGTCCTTCCTCAGGAGCTTCCATGGTGCTCCCTCAGCATTCAACATAAATCCTCGCCCTGGAATACATAATCTGACATGAGCTCCTGAGGGTCTGGATGAGTGCTGCAGAATCTGGAGTAGGTCGAGTACCTCTCCCCAGGCTCCAAAACCACTGGGGTCTCCAAGAATTCATTCAGAGTAGCAGCATCAAATTTAATGAGCTTCCCCCGCACCTTGCACTGCCTCGGGGGGTGGTCTTCAGGATCATATAAATTTGCATAGAACTCCTTGACCAGGGCTAAGTCAATATGATTATCTGGTTGCCTGGTCAAGGCCCTATGCCACCTGTGCCTCTTGAGCTCCCTTAGAAACTCGTCATAATGTGAGAAGGCTAGCTCTATATTCCTCTCTGGGAGGATATTCCTGTGGTGGACATTCTACTCGTATCGCTCCCAGGCGACCTCCGTCACAAACCAAGATGTGTCATAAGGCTCCTGAGGTCTAGAGGTGGAAGCTCTTCTTTTCCTGGAGGTCATCTGCACCAAAACACAACAAAGGAATCAAGTTAGATAGGTTTTATTGAAAAACAGATAACAGAAAAAACAAGCTGTAAAAAGGGTTGGGCGCTTAGCGAGACACCCACGCTTAGCACACCTTCAGAAATAACAGGCATGCGCTTAGCGTGACAACAGAAAAACACAGACACTGGCTAAGTGAGACACCCTCGCTTACCTAAAACACCACTATGGATAAGCGAGCATGGCTCACTAAGCCTTATTCTCTGACAGAGAGCTAATTGTGCTTAGCGAGCATGGCTCGCTTAACGTGACACACTATACAGGCTTAGCCCTAATGGGCGCTTAGCGGGACTAACTACTGCAACACTAATGGCTTAGCAAGACAGGCTCGCTAAGCCTTATTCGAAGATAGAGAGGTAATTGCGCTTAGCGAGCATGGCTTGCTTAGCACATGCACAAAAACCTACAAAACTAAATTACCTTGGGCTTAGTGAGACAGGCTCGCTTAGCCCAATTTAATTACAGAGGCACTTTTGGGCTTAGCGAGCATGGCTTGCTTAGCCGCGATAGGAATGCAAAATGTCTCTTAGTGACAAACTCAACTAAGTGTACTCGCTAAGCGCGAATGTCCGGCTTAGCGAGTTCATGCAAACTTAGAAGTTAATTACAGAAATTTAAAGGCTCGCTAAGCCGTAGTGCAGTGGCTTAGAAAGTTCATGCGAAATTGCAAAAATTTAAACAAAAATGATGGACTCTCTTAGCGAGACAGGGCTCGCTTAGCGTGTTCATCAGAAAACCTAGAAATTCAACAAAAAGTATGAACTCACTTAGCTGGCAGGGCTCGCTTAGCGAGTTCATCAAAATTTCTAGAAATTGGGGCTTCACAGCCTCAACTTCCTAACCACTTTACAGGCATAGGAAGCCTAAGGCTTAGCTCTACAAACAATACACATTGCAACCTAAACTACAGTCTTAACAACCTACTAACTAAACAACTAACTAACAATCAACACAACAAAAACATCATAAAAGCACAAAATAACTCCTAAAGTCATCTATCCTAGGGTTCAGAAATTACGATAACAAGAGAAGAAAGAGGGACTTACTTGGATTGCAGAGAATTCAGTGACAAAGCAAGGAGCAGAGAGCAAGAATGAGCACAATGCAAATGATTGCAGAGAATGAAATATAGATGCAATTAAATGATTGTGGAGTGGAACTGCCCTAGAGCAGTTATGTTTTTCTTTGGCAGTTCGATCTGCTCGCTAAGTGCGAGTGACTCGCTAAGCGAGCACTCTATGACGTTTGAATTTTCTGAATTTAAATTCATGCGCTTAGCGAGACTGACTCGCTTAGCCCAATTTCGTAAAATAGGGAACCCGAGAGGTTTTTGGGCTTAGCGCGCAGGTGTGCGCTTAGCGAGTTATGTAGCTCTGATTAGTCTATAACTTTCACTAAGCGGGCCATGGCTCGCTCAGCGGATTAAATGCCTGAAGATGCAGTAGTGGGGTCACGCTTAGCGAGATGGTCTCGCTTAGCGCTATTTCCATTCTAGAGAGGGTTTTGGGCTTAGTGAGATGGTCCGCTTAGCTCAATTACTATGAAAGCCCAAACAGAGAGCCTTTTGCGCTTAGTGCATAGACGCGCTTAGTGGGAGATCATGTCACACTTAGCGAGCTGACTCGCTTAGCCCAATTTCAATAAATGCACAAGCCGAGAGGTTTTTGGGCTTAGCTCAACTGTCTCGCTTAGCGAGACCCCAACAGCCAATGGATGGGGGTTAGTGTGCTTAGCGAGAGATGCTACTCACTCAGCGCATAGGATATGGCTCGCTTAGCGCGGATGGCGCGCAGAGCGTGTTGGATGACTGGAATTTTTCTAAGTTCTTTCCTCATCCAATGCTTCAGAGAAGCTTTTGGGCCAACCCCTTTTTCACTAAAATCATGCTTAACACTTTACTCTAGCAGTCTCAAGTGAGTCAAAACCTAACTATATGCATTAATCAACAGAAAAATGATTGAGAAAAGTAAGAAAGAGCTGGGTTGCCTCCCAATAAGCACTTCTTTAACGTCACTAGCTTGATGTGGGTTACCTCTAGGGGTCTTTTAATTGTAGAAGCAAAGCTTCATGGTGAATCAAAGGTGATTCAAAGGTGTTTTGATGATAACAATGATGATAACAAAAGATGATGACAAAAAGCTCAAAGATCAATCAAAGAACAACTCAAGTGAATCAAAGATCAATCAAAGAACAACTCAAGTAAATCAAGAAGAATTCAAGACTCAAGAAGAGAGTTTAGAGTCAAGAATCAAGATTCAAGGTTCAAGATCTCAAGAATCAAGATTCAAGGTTCAAGATCTCAAGAATCAAGATCAAGATTCAAGAATCAAGAGAAGGCTCAATCAAGATAAGTATGAAAAGTTTTTCTCAAAAATTGAATAGCACATGATTTTTCTCAAAACATGTTTACCAAAGAGTTTTTACTCTCTGGTAATCGATTACCAGATTGTTGTAATCAATTACCAGTAGCAAAAATTTTTTGAAAAAGTTTTCAAATTGAATTTACAACGTTCCAATTAATTTCAAAAAGTTGTAATCGATTACAATGTTTTGGTAATCGATTACCATTGCCTTTGAACGTTGAAATTCAAATTCAAATGTGAAGAGTCACATCCTTTTACATAAAAGCTTTGTGTAATTGATTACACTGATTTGGTAATCGATTAACTATGTTTATTTCTGAATAAATCAAAAGATGTAACTCTTCAAAAGGTTTTTGACTTTTTCAAATTGGTTTTAAGTTTTTCTAAAAGTTATAACTCTTCTAAATGGTTGTCTTGACCAGACATGAAGAGTCTATAAAAGCAAGGCTTTGATTTTCTTTTCAATACATTCATTCGTTCAATCTTGAACACTTATTCTTACAATCCTTTAGAAGCCTTAAATCTCTTTTAACTTCTTCTTCTTCTTTGTACCAAAAGCTTTATGAAGTTTTCTGATTTTCTAAACCTTGAAAACTTGTGCTATTCATCTTTTCATTCTCTTCTCCCTTTGCCAAAAAGAACACGCCAAGGACTAACCGCTTGAATTCTTTTTGTGTCTCTCTTCTCCCTTTTCCAAAAGAACAAAGGACTAACCGCCTGAATTCTTTTGTGTCTCCCTTCTCCCTTGTCAAAGAATTCAAAATGACACAGTCTGAGAATTCTTTTGATTCTTCCCATTCCCTAATACAAAAGTGTTCAAAGGACTAACCGCCTGAGAATTCTTTTGTATCCCTATTCACAAAGTATCAAAGGTTTAACTGCCTGAGATCTTTGTCTTAACACATTGGAGGGTACATCCTTTGTGGTACAAGTAGAGGGTACATCTACTTGGGTTTGACTGAGAACAAGAGAGGGTACATCTCTTGTGGATCAGTTCTAGTGGAGGGTACATCCACTAGGGTTTCAAAGAGAACAAGGGAGGGTACATCCCTTGTGGATCTTTGCTTGTAAAAGGATTTTTACAAGGTTGAAAGAAATCTCAAGGACCGCAGGTCGCTTGGGGACTGGATGTAGGCATGGGTTGTTGCCGAACCAGTATAAAAACTCTTGTGTGTTTGTTTCCTTCTTCCCTACTCTTTTACTTTCCGCTGTGCATTTAATTTCTGTTTTTTCTTTCTGTTAAGTTTCTCTTCTACTCCTCATTCTCTTAACAATTTAGTAAAAGCCTTAGAAGAGTAATTTTTTAATTAGTAAAGGTTTAGGAATAATTAATTCAACCCCCCCTTCTTAATTATTCTGAGGCCATTCGATCCAATAGTAATACCTTAGCTCTAGCCATCAGAGCTACCTCATTCTCAACGTTCTCCACCTTGGAACATACATTTTGGTCATTTGGGTGCTTCATTGCGTCAAATAGATTTAAAAGTAATCTTTTGATCATCTACACTCATTTCAAGGTTACCCTTCCCCATATCAACCACGCATTTGGCTGTCAATATGAATGGATGGCCTAGAATCAATGGAATCTTAGCATCTTCTTCAATGTCCATAACCACAAAATCTACAGGGAATGTGAAATGACGCACTTTGACCAAAACATCTTCTACTACACCATATGGCCTTGTGATTGAATGATCCGCTAGCTACAATGTCATTCTAGTTGGTAGGATTTCCAACTCTCCTATCCTTCTGCACATGGATAGGGGCATTAAATTTATGCTAGCCCCTAAATCAATAAGCATTTTTCCAACTAACACAACACCAATTGAGCAAAGGATGGTGACACTCCCTGGATCCTTATATTTTGGTGGAAGAATCCTTTGAATGACAGCACTACAATTGCCTTCCACCACAATGTTGTCACTATGTATGTACTTGCCCTTCTTGGTCAGCAGATATTTGATAAACTTTGAGTAGAGTGGCATCTGTTGCAAGGCTTCTCCAAAAGGAATAGTAATTTCCAATTTTTTTGAAAATATCAAGGAAACGAGCAAAGTGTCGCTCCTTGTCCTTTTTAGACGGCACCAAAGGATATGGTGCTTCCTTTCCAGAGTTAGGGACAACTTCCTTCTTCTTTTCCCTCACCATCTCACTCTTTGTCTTTTTCTCTCCATTCTCTCTTTTTTCAGTCCCCTCACTATCTCTCTTTTTTGTATTTTTTTCATTTTCTTCTTCCTCAACTTCATTTATTTTTGTCTCCTCCATCTGAACTCCTTCTTTTTCTTTTTCTTTCTTAGCTCCAAATCCTCTTCTTCATTTTTCATTCCTTCACTCTCCACAACTAGTTCTCTTTTTCTTCTGGTCATAACAGCCTTGTACTCTTCTTTGGGATTTTTCTTAGTATTTGCTCCAAATCCTCCAGAAGAATTCTCAGCTATTTGCTTGGTCAGCTGCCCCACTTGGATTTCCAGGTTCTTGATGGCTGACTCAGTGCTCTTATGGTTAGACATTGGAACCTGCATAAATTGAGCCAAAGTTTTTCCAGCTTGGTGGTCCTCTCATACAAGTTAGGCCCTTGATTAGGAGGTCTGTTGGAAGGTCCTCTTTGATCTTTGTTGAGCTGATTGGCTGGATGTGATCTCCATCCTTGCCCTTGATTTTGATTGAAGTTTCCTCTTTACTGGTAACCTAAAAAGCCACCTGAGTGAAATCCTTGTCTGTTTTGGTTCCCATGTAGTTTACCTCTTTATCTGAATCATCTTGGGGTATACAATAGCCGGATTCATGAGCTCCTCCATAAATACTGCAACCTCCAACTTGCATAACAGCTGAATAAAAAGGTTGAGCCGCTTGTAGCTATGTTGGCAATCTGCTGAGTGTCTCCGTGAGTGATTCAAGTTGTTTAGCTAACAACTTGTTTTGTGCCAATAGTGCATATTGTGAAGAGAGTTCCAACAGGCTTCTTTTAGTGGGTATGTGTGTTCTATCACGCAAAATAGCATGATCACTTGCTACCATATTCTCAATAAGTTCCATTGCTTCCTCTGGGGTCTTCAACTTGATCTTCCCTCTAGCTGAAGCATCTAAGAATTGCTTGGATCGTGGCCTCAAACCATTAATAAATGTATTCAGCTGAATAGGCTTAGTGAATCCATGAGTCGGTGTCTTCCTCAGCAAGCTACGAAATCATTCTAAAGCTTCACTCAAAGACTCATCTGGAAATTGATGAAATGAAGAAATTGTTGCTTTGCCCTAATCTGTCTTTGATTCAGGGAAATATTTCTTCAAAAATTTCTCTACCACTTCCTCCCATGTCTTCAAGTTGTTCCCCTTGAAAGATTACAACCATCTCTTAGCTTCACCCGCTAGAGAGAATGAAAACAAGCTCAGTCTAATAGCATCTTCCGGCACCCTTGCTATCTTAACTGTGTTACAAATTTCTATATAAGTTGCAAGGTGTGCATAAGGGTCTTCATTAGGCAGGCCATGGAAAAGATTTCCTTGAATCAGCTGAATCAAGGAGTGTAGATAAGAAATGTTGCGTGCTTGGACTTCCGGCCGCACAATGCTTGTGAAAAATTGCAGTACAGTGGAGTTGGAATAATCCTCAAGAGTCACCCTCTTTGGTTGATCATCTGCCATTATGTGAGCTTCCGATGCACCAACTTCAGATTCTCTCAAGCTTGCTGGAAATGATGAAGAAGATTCAGATGACATAGTTCTCTCGATGCTTGGATTGACTGTCCTCTCTTGTAGAGCTTTTCTCCTCCTTTGTGTGTTGTTT